>NW_025790020.1:0-6957 GCF_021130785.1 Homalodisca vitripennis
TTCCAATTAAGATAGAGTTTTTATTTTGGCCAGCTGCACCATCTGCATAGAGTTCTACTTCTTTAATATTTTCTAAGTTTGTATTAGTCAACCGATGATACAAAGCAGACGCAATTTGATTTGAGCCACGATTATCTTCGGATTCATCCCAAGTATACACAAAAGTGTTTTGCTTGTTTTGAGAATCTGTTGAGGAACCTTCGCAAATCGTGAAGTTATACTGATACAGTTGTTTTGAGTAATAGTTACTCTGATCTGGCAGTTTTGGCAAGGGTAGTTTCTTCTGACAGTCGAAGGAAAGTTTTTTCACTCCATCCTTAGTGGTTCTAAGGTTTTCATAAAAATTACTTGCTCTCAGCTTATGCACCCTAAGCTCAGTCATCAAGTTAATTTTATCGTTACCTTGTGCACTTTTTATCTGATCCTTCAACTGCAAACAAGTGGAACAGACGTCTGTAGCAGGAGTCTTAAAACTTATATTGTACTCTCCATTAAAACTTTTCCTGAAATATTCATATTTAACCTTACGATCATCAGGTGCACTAGCATTGTAGGCTAACCATAACTTCTTCACGGTCAGGTCACTTGATAGGTAATTTCTATTACAACCTTTTTCCCTGCAGTAATGAGATTCAAGGGGTTCTAAGGACTCAATGAATGTTTTAACCGAGCCATGTCTGTCAGAATACTTAGTTGTAAATCGATCCCCACCTCGCCTTTCCCTAGGGCTTTCAGAAGTTAACAGATTGCGCCTGCTAATAAGCTGCACTCGATGTTTCGATATTCCTAGTATGTCTAAAAACTGTTTTTGGCAAACCTGCACGTCATGGTGTCCACTTTCCACTCTAAATCTAGGGACAAAATATCTGTTTGTACATACCCGTTTGACAAAATGTTCGGCAGGACCAGGATTATTGTTACCTTTACGATGACTAGGCCCAGGCCTGGTTGGCGTTTCATTGCTAATGTATTTCAACAGGAATGCATCCTGTGTTATTTTATCACAAGAAGCATAGAAGGCCTGATGAAACTTTCGTACGTCTTGCATGTTCAAAGTGTCACATTTAAACACAGATTTCTTCTTTTCATCCTGATTGCACCTTTTAAGAGTAGGCAGTTTCTTAGAGACATGTCTTTGTCTCTTCTTAACATTTTTCTTCCACTTAGTATGATCTCTTACCTTTTTATGGCTTTCCTTCCCACACACATTTTTAATCACTCCATCCCTTCTTACTTCATCTTCCAAAATTATATTTGTACTCATTTTCACAAATTAAAATTAAATCAAAACTGTTACCAAGCAAGGAATAACCTACAAACCAAACTGCACACTTTTCAATGATCTCAAGCCAAGATAAATAATACAGGCACAGAGTGAAAGTCAGTGTTGCCAACTGAAGAAATTAATGAACTTTTGAAAAAACATTGGTGTTACTATAAAAAGTGTAATAGATATTGTTGTATTAAGAATTTTTGAAAAGCTTACCAGATGAGTCAGTGCACATTTTCTGCTACAACTAGCTAGTTTTGTAACTGACCCTTATAAAGGTGCCATATTGAAAGCCAGGAACTAGCCAGTTTTGAAACTGCTTATGGCATTTGCAACTGGGCAGTTTTGGAAAAGTTTTCAAATGCAATTAGACCGGTTTGAATCTGTATCCAGTTTTCATATTGAATTTTAAAAGGGAATTACCTACTTTTGCCACTTGAAAACTATTTGGACATGCGCAATTCAGTCTAATGAACATGTTTCAATAACAATCAAATCTTTTTAAATTTTGTCAATTAGCCGGTTTTGGAATTGGAATCCTCATTTGACTGTAGCCTGAATAGTAAATATAATAATGAAATGCTTGCTTAAATGTAGTAACAGTGGATCCACCATATTTGACTCCAGTTACACAGACGCCATTTTAACAATAAAATAGATCTATTTTATTTATGGCATTATGGTTAGTGTAATAGTTGCGTAGCGCATACTCGCATTATTATTGCAAATTATCACTTCTAAACATTGGATAAAACTGCCTACTGAAACTTAGATAATTTACATGAATAGAAGTGATAGGTCTTGACAGTGAATGTATGATCATTGGCAGGGGCATTAATGTTTGTTGATCATGGGGTTTTAAGCTTGTTGTTAAAATGGTAGAGATCTAGAGTTTGAAGAAGGAATTGCAGGCACGGTGCACCCTGCTCAATATCAATCTAATGGATGGAAAAAGTATATGAAAAGTCATCCCTCCTTTTGCTTGTGGTGAGACGACCGTTATATGTGATTCAGGAAACGCACGGGAACCATCGATTAACGTATATTCGCCCAACAATTTAGTGAAACTTGCTAGGTATTGATGCATAGAATGGGATCAAGGATCATCATTACAAGACGGAGTTCCTTTAGACTCATGGGCAAATTGTATACAAGATTTTGGTAAACTAGATATACTAATGTTAAGGAGTTGAACAACAATGACCTCCGCGAATATATATGTTTTGTTACTGACTCTCTTTGCTACAAAACTAAAAACAATGAGCCCAAATTTTTTAGGAAACAATAACATGTGATGATATGTGGTTTTTTTTCTCTTTGAGATTCCTGTTGAAACATACATTGTGCCAATCCATCGCACTGGAAGAGCCCAATCTTCAACGTTAGAAGCAAAGAAACAGCCTTAGACTGATGAGACGTGGTCAAAGAATTTAATAGCACATGATTGATTGTTTTCATATATATAACCTTATGGAGGAATTGCTGTAACGCCTTTCCACTGGGTGTTTTTCTTGAATTGAGTCGAAACAATTAATCAACTATTGACTTTACTTTGAGGCACCTTGTATAAACTATTGTCAAAGAAGTAAGCCCTAAGCGAAAAATAGCATTTGTATATAATATAAGAAGCGGACAAAATCTATGGAGTTTTCCCACCCACTGACAATGCCACCCGCTCATTCCGTGTAATCTGTCAAATGAGAGCTCCTAGGCCCTAAGTACAGCATCCAGTGTTGAGAACCATTCCACCCTTATATCTACCCAGATCTTGCACCATGTGGATTTCTAAGCTGTTTTCTAAGGTGAGAATCTGCATTAAAGTGGGTTATGTTAGGACAAGAATTTGGAGTCTGGTGAGAGCTGCGTTTAAAAGTAGAACTAGAAGGACAAAGAAAAACGGGCATGTGCGTTCTGAAAGAGCTGGACAGAAGGCGTATGACTTCTAGTCCAACTAAATATTTTCAACCAATGCGAAAATTGCACATGGGTGATCATTGGAGGAATAAGAGGAGTGTTGATTAAGTGTTATACTGAAGGCGTGACCAATAAGTAATTATGTATAAAATGTAAACATTTGAGAATTGTCCACCATTAGTCTAGCTCTCGTTAATTTAATAGGTATATAATTATTGTCGATTCCATTGGATAAATAGGGAAAATCTATAAGATTAATACAATTGTCAAGAAAATAATAATATTATCTATAATCGACTATAACTTTAAAAAATATCGTGCTGTACATAAAGTTAACTCATGTCTCGCTGATTGCTGTCAAATTTATGGTAATAAGCTATTATAATGAGTACCATTCACTTTTAATAAGTTCTGTAGTTACAAAAATAATATTGATGAAAGATTTAATTGTACCTGTCCTCTTGTCTAAAGAGTGGATGTTGATTCTTGACTGTCTACAAACATGATTCACTGACTGAGGAGCTGGTGAATACAGGCCCCTCTCTTTTAGATGATTGCTTCTTCATTTATAGGGTATATTCTTGCCTCAGGATCTTTCTCTATGAATTCACAAAGAGCATTGTACGGTTGTAACTATTGTTTAATGTTGCCCACAATATTACAGGATTATTAAGTTGTTTTGTCAACGTTCTATGTATAACAACATAATGAAATCAGGGTTTCCAATATGTCAATTCTTTTGTACGCCCTAGATGCTGAATGCTCTATTCAATGTCCTTTTTAATAACAGAAAAACGTTATGGCGTCACAATATTTCAAAATCGATATAAATAAAAGAAAGGAAATATGCGGCTATCTATGTTTGTATTCAGGTTTGATCAGTATCAAAATATAACATTAGTCATTATATTATCTAAAAGAAAAAACGATTCCTTTTAATAAACAGAGCCAAGACACACACACACACACACATCACAAATGAACAACTCAATATAATTCTGGACATGCCCTACAGTGACGAGATAGCCACGATAATAATTTTTCTGAATTGTAAAAACGGAACGGTTGATTATATCACCTATTTTTTTTGTAAATCATTTAAGACATGTGCCTATAGAAGCCCTGAACTCCTCATGGTCTGTCTAAGACAGATTCTGCTACATGGTGAGTGTAACTGACGCATCAAACCAACATCAATCACTCTCCACATGACGATGAAGGTGGCCTGAAGCGCTTACGAACGGGGACCTCCAGTGTTCTCGATTTCAGCCGCTCCTATCATGTAAATCTGATGTCTGGTCATCAAATGTGGACCTAGGGCCGTAATCAAGAACCCCCCCCAACCCCCCCCTCCCCCCCCGGAACCCCCCCCCCCCCCCCCCCCCCCCCCCCCCCCCCCCCCACCCCCCCCCCCCCCCACCCCCCCCCGCCCTGGAGACGGCACTAAGAGCAGGTATAAATTGTCACAGTTGAGGGGCAGACGTGCTGCGTTTAACTCTGATGCCAAACACCACCTTTTCTTCTCCACCTTCAGCAAGTTGGAAGTGTGGCAGTAGGCTACTTGTGGGATCCAAAGGAACGGACTATAGCATTAACATCAACCCATTAAATCCTTATGATTTACTGCATTTAAATGTTTAGGACTAGTACATTCAAAGATTTCTCTTGTAAGCAACGTTAATAGTTGAGTCTATTCAGATGCCAGCCTCTACTCTAGCAGCCATGTCTTGATTGCCTGAGTTCTGCACTATACGAACAACAATGAAATAACGCAGATGATTTATTTTTCTTAATAAATATTTACAATGTGATAAGTTAACAATTATTATCTTATATTTGAAAATACTACTAATCTTTTAACCAGTTTGCAATTGAGTATTTAGCAAATAACATAAGAAAATAATAGCATATGCTTAGAAGTCATGACCTTGATTTAATCAGAGATAAACAATGTGATGAGCCATATGCAGCATCTTACACCAAAAACCAGTATGCCTACATTGCTCCTAAGCCAATAAATACTAACAAAACTACATAGAAAAAGAACCGTTTATGTACATAACTTAAACAACAAGGCAAACATTTACTATTCATTATAATTATAGGGACAGTATTAAACCTCATCCTTCTTTTAACGAAGTTTATGCGAAAAATGATTTGTATATTAAAGATAAAATTAATACTAGTAGAGCTACCCACGTGGTTTCTGTGGCCATTCCAAAATAAAATGGTCATCCTCTTGGAAACTGATAGAACTGCCCCGCTGTCAGTTGGAACATGACATTGTCTCACATTGGCCAGAAATGAACAGATTTCAGTTTGTATATTTAACTTAACGTGTTTCTCGCGACACTAATTATAAGCAAATCATCTCGGTTCATGCTTTCGAGGGATTTGATTTAGTTTGTTATTTAGTGGTCTATAACTATGTTTTGTGGTTAAATGTTTGCAGAAATATAATTAAACATCTGTTTATGGAAGTATATTGCTGATCTGCTCCTAATAACATTTAAACTTACAACTGTGTGATAAATACATGGAGTAGACAATATTTGTACAGCGCTTTAGATAAAGACTGATTTAGTCGCACCAAAGCTATTTGTAGGGCGCTTTAACTGTGAGTAAAGTAGTTCCTGTTCAATGACTCTGGCGATTTGAACATGACTAAATCCATTGAGGATTGTTTCCTATCGTCAAACTGAAACAGAAACAGTGCATGGTACTAGATCATGTACCTTAAAAACAACCAAAAAACAAACTGGTTGAGTTGATGATGCATTGTGCAGCATGTTGGCTTTATGCACCACAAGAAGAGTGTAGAGAAAAGGCAAGCCTGAGACGATAAATGGGGTTGGTTTTAAAGGAAAAAGGCAATTATTCTTCATGACGGTAGTCTTGGTCAAAAAAAAAAGGACGAAAATTTATCATTTAGTGAATGGTTGGTCATGACACGATATGATTGGAGATATTTTGGAGTCAATGCGCACACTAGTACCATATATCTCTAGCGCAGTGTGTAGGGAAGAAGAATGCTTGGTCTCAGCAGGATTCAACAGTCTGGCATATGTGCATTTTCAGAAACACCTAAAGCTATGTAATTGCTCTGCTGAAATACTGACCACCTGAACAAGTTTAAAATATTGACAAGACAGTTTTAAACTACAAAATTTATAGCCTATCTCAAAAAATCTGCTGAGTACACATATTTGCTTCTAAAAGAGGTGGTTTGATGATACTGAATTCGCTTCAAGAGTTAAAGAACTCAATTGAATATACTCGAAGTTGCAGATTAACAAGCAGAAGATCAGAAACTCTTTATTAAAAAATTTTTATATAGAAATGTTTAGCGTCGAGTTGTACTGTGGATTTACAACATTCAGAATTTTATACAAAGAATAATGTCACTCTTAAATGTTTTCTTTCCTCAGTGCTCATATTACAACTCTATAGGTGTGCTAGTAAAGGGTCTTAAGATGTCAGCCAGTCATTCAGCGATGACTTCAGCTTCATTCCTTTAAGAGCTTTTAGTTCTTGTGGTAGTATGTTGTCAGCTTCTTACCAGCATATGACGGTTTTCTTTCGAACAGTGTAAGATGGTGGGTTGGTAGTGGGTAGTATGCAGGATGTTGGATGTAGTAGTCATGGTGGTCAGCAGCTCGAGGTAGGCTCTTCCCATCAACATACCTCCCAAATATAGAGGGCAATCACTGTCATAATTTTTAGGTTCTTAAAGGCTTCCTTACAGGTGTCTCTGGGGCCCAGGCAGTTAGGAA
>NW_025790021.1:0-5392 GCF_021130785.1 Homalodisca vitripennis
TGGTTTTTTTTTTTTTTAAATTTTTTGTGGGTTTTTTTTTTTGGTCGGGGGGTTTTATTTTTTTTCGTTTTTAATTTTTTGTTTTTTTTGGAAAAAAATATTTAAAAAATGAAAGGTTACTTTTTTATAAAATTACTTCGTTTTATTTTTTAAAAAAAATTAGTCGGAAAAAAAAAAAAAATTAAAGCCGTTTCTGGATTTTGTTTTTGTATCTATTCCAGAGGGTTTCCCCTTTTAAAAGGGGGCCCACAAAAAATTTTCCCCAAAAAAATTGTAATAACCCCTAAATTCCCGTTTTAGTTGTGCTAAAAAAAAAGGAAAAAAAAATTTTTTTTTTTTTTTTTAAAAAAAAGATTAAAGGGAAAGTTTTATGGTTTCTTTTTCCATTTTTTTTTAAATTTTTTATTGGGCCTTTTAATGTTTTTTTGGGCTGAAGTTTTGGTTTAGAGGATTTTTTTAAAAAAAAATTTAAAAGAGTACCCCCAAAGTTATTTTTTTTTTTATTTATTATTATGGGGGGTTTTTTTAATTTTCGAAACGGAAAATTTGTTTTTGGAATTCAAATGAAATGGAAAGTTTATTTTATTGGTGTTTGTTTTTAAAAAATTATTTTTAATGAACCGGAAGAAAAAAAAAAAGCCAGCTTGGAAATTTTTCTAAATTTCAAAGAAACAAAAAAAATTTAAAAAAATAAATTTTTTTTTTTTTTGGTTTTATTTATTTCAAGGGGTTTTTATTTCTTTATTTTTTTTCTCCCACAAAAAAAATTGAACAATATAAAAGAAAGATTGTTAAAAATAAAAACTATGTTAATTTACCGGGATAAGTAAAAGGGTTAAAAAACCTTTATATTTTGTTTAAAATTCGTTCTTTTGTTTTATATGTTTTTGCAATACAGTTGAGGTCTGTTGAGGTTTTTATGAAATGGGAAATTTTTAACAAATTAAATACTAAGGAAAAAATTTTTAACTTTCCTTTTAAATTTTGTAAAATTTTAATTAATTTTTATTTCCCAAACCCTAGTTTGGTATTTTTTTAAAAAAATTTTGGAAAGGTCAAAAAAATTTGCTTTAAAATTTTAAATAAAATTGGGTTTAAAACTATTTTTTTTGTTTTTTTTTGGTTACTTTAAGGTTTTTTTTTAAAAGGGGTTGGGGGTCGGAAAATGTGTTCCCATTTAAAGGGCTGGGGACTTTTTGTTGTCCAACCCTTTTTTTTCCGGTTGATTTTGAAAATTTTGGGAAATTTGATTCGGAAAAAATAAGAATGTATTTTTATTTGTAAACCCAAATTTTCATTCAATGGAAAGGTTGGGTTAGGAAATTTGGGGTTATCTTTTTTTTTTAAAATTAAAGGGTGAAAAATTTTTTTTTAAAAAAAAAAAAAGAAAACAGTGGATTGAGCCTTTAAAATTTAAAATTTTTGAGGTAAGGCTAAGAAATTTACAGGGAAAAAGCATTGAATTGAATATGAAGAAAGGGGTGGGCCCCTCGGGGCGACGGGGCAGTCGAGATTTTACTTCACCCCAAGATGAAGGATTGACCCTCTATTCTTTGGTCCGGGTGGCCCGGGGGAGATTTAATCGGGGAAAAAGGAGGCTGTAAAGTACGAGTATTTCGGGTAAAGCTTGACACCAAGTTTACTTTCAAAAACCAAAAAAAAACCAAATGTCTTGTCTGTTATAAAAAAACTATTTTAAAGGGCAACAGTGATTGGGGACAGGGGGGGCCCACTTTTTGAACAACTTTTCCTATCCATAGTTTAAACAAAAATTTGCTTACCAATAAGTTTTTACAAATTTCTGTATTTTTTTCGGGACACTAAGTATTTTTTTTTAAAATCACTCTTTGAACAAAAGGGCCTTTTTGGGAAGGGAAAAGGTATGCATAAAATAGTCAGGGAAAAAAATGTGTTCTTTTCCAAGATTGCGGGGGTGGTTGAAAACAGTGGAAAAATGTAAAAAATTTTTTACAGTTTTACCCCCCCGGCCTCAGCCAAATGGAATTACAATAATGTTTCTAAATTAAATTGCCCCCTCAAAAATTTAAACAAAAAGGTTTTAACGCAAAAAAAGTGATATCTGCTTGTAAAAATATGACTTTGGGATAAAAATTTTTGGGAAACCCTGTTATAGTAGAAAGGGTTAAAGTTTAACTCCATATGCCCCAGCCCCGGGGCTATTTTCCAACATTTTTAAACGGGATTTTTAAAACAAATAAACCCACCCCTTAAATTTGCTCAAAATTTTTAATAACAAAGTTGACATCATTAAGGGTTTTTTTAAACCAACTTCAACCTGATTTTTTTTTGCATTTTCTAAAATTTGGAAAAAATAAAACCTCAATAGGCATTGTGTTTATTTTAATGGCTATTTTTAAATTTCATCTCAACAAACTCGGAAGTAAAAATTCCCATGGCGGTTTTTGCGATATTGCCCAAGTTTTTTACGACACAAAAAAAATACAAAACAAAAAATGAGTTTCTCTTCGGAAATGGATTTTTAAAGTGTACAGGAATCCCCCATTTCAAAAAATTAAAAAATAATTTAATAGAAATTTTAAACGGGAAACCTTTAAGGGAAATTTTTTTGGGATGTCTTTTTAAACCCTTTTCCCTAAAGGGATATTTTTTTTTTCGTCATTTAAAACATCGTACCACACCACAATATGTGGGGGCCCTTTAATATAAATTTTTTTGATAAGACTTGTAACAAAAGACAAAAATTAGTTGACTTACTAGATTTAAACTATTATAACACTGTTATAAAGGAACCCACTAGAATAACTTCTCATAGTGCTACACTAATTGACAATATAATTACCAACTTGCCAGTACAAAATATTATTAAGTCACATTTTATAAGGACAGTTTTTTCTGACCATGATGCTCAAGTTAGTTACATTTTGTTAACTCCAGTAAAAAAATTAGTACCCGAAACCGCAACAATAAGTAAGCGAAATTTTTCTGACGAACAACTGGAAATATTTTGAAACACTTATTAAACTCAGAAAACTTGGAATGATGTATAATAACTGTAGTTTAACGAACGAAAAATTTGAAATGTTTTACTAATACTATTTAATTATTTCAATAACTTAGCCTTTCCAGTGGTTAGTAAAAAGGTTAATCTTAGGAAAAAAACTAGCTAGAACTGGATAAACTAGAGAAGTAAGAGAGGCTAATCTCAATCTTAACTATCATAAAGTCCACTTCCTAGGAATTTAGTACCTGAGAAATTGTTGTTTGAGGATGCTAAAAGTAATATAATGGTCTTGTAAATAATATCAAAATGCTAAGTTTTAAACGATGAACAAATTATGACCCTCAGACAACAAGACTAAAGCAATGTGGAATGTTGTTAATGAGCACAGTACCCTAATGAGACGCAAATAACAAAAAATAAATGTTATAATATGAACTTTTTTGTAAATGGATCGAAAATACATTGGATGCATGCTTGGTAGCGAAGCACTTGTTAATAGTTAATTGTTGTCAATAGTTGCCCGACACGGACATGGTGACCAGCATTCCACACCCATTCCGAGCCTTCGCGGTGCTTGTACCCCCTCAGCCCGTTAGGTCAGTATGTTCATTCAGTGAGGTGTCCAGTCCTCTGAGGTGTGGGATGTTTGTGATGCGGCTGAGGAGCACTGCGTTTCAACTAACTGGGATGGATGGTATCCGTGTTGAGTATTATAAAAAGGTGTTTTTCCGTTCATTTCTATTGTGTTTCACTCGATTTGGTAAACTCCATCTTAAAACGCCATTGAGGCAATTTTTTCCATCTGTATATTAAAATCAAGCAAACTCATACCGATATTTAAGATCACGACGCCTCTAAATATCAGATAGGAAAAATATAACAGACCAATCAGTATCCTATCGGCATTTTCAAAAATCATTGAAACTATTTATGTGTAATAAACTGTATCCAATTCGTCACAGCAACAAAATATGTTTATAGTCCGCACCAACGACGGTATTCCTCAAAGGTAAATCTACGTCTTTCTGGCAATTTTTAATTTCATATAATTCCATTATAACTGTCTCTTTGGACACACAAGCTGTACTCGATAGCATCTTCTGCGATCACTCAGCAGGCGCGTTTGACTGTGTCAGGTCATGACGATTCTGCTGAGTAAACTTGAGCAGTATTGGGCATTCGAGTGTGTTGCGCTTCAATTATTTGCCTCCTATTTAAAAGACAGAAAACAAGTCGTAGAAATATCCACAAATACAGGTATTCACGCATTCAAATGAGGGAGTCATTAAGTCAGCGGCGTACCACAGGGCTCTAGTTTGGGGAACTGATCCAATACTGGTTGTCCATCTACATCACTATGATCTTCCCATAAATCATCAACCATAGTAAGAATTATCAAATTTACGCCGACGACTGGCACTTTTACAAAACATCATGAGTCTACTGCGTCAGCAGCAGTTGATGCTGGCCAACAATAGCCTCGCTCAAGCTTCTGAATGGTTTTTTCAAAAATGGGCTTGTTCTCAATCCAATTCGAAGACAGGCTTTATACGTTTTCACAATACTTTAAAATGCACCCAATAGTCAACATATTCCCAGGCAGTGGACTCAAAACCTACAACAACAACTCATGTAAAAAAAAAGCAACATTTTTTCTGGCCACAAAATTTCTTGGGCTGCATTTGGTTGGACGCCCCATCTCAACTGGGAATCTCATGTAAATGTCATCTGCAAAAGGCTCCGCCCAGTCTGCTTATCTCTCGGCCGCCTTGCTCCAGGTATGCAGCATCCGAGTCCTTCTCGCTGTATATTTCTCCTATGTTGAATCAATTTTAAGTATGGAATTATTTTTTGGGATATGTCAAGTAACAAAAAATTCTTCAGAAGAGTTTTTCAAAATATTCAAAAATGGTGTATTAAGAGCAATGTAGAAAATGACCAGAGAGGGAATCTTGTCAGTTGGTGTTTTAAAGAATTAAAACCATAATGACGTTGCTGGTCTGGTGGGGTATGAGTGCCCTGCAAGTTTTGCTTAGTAAATAATCCCACTCTGTTTACTGCTTGGCGGCTGAGCTTGCCACTCGTATTCAACGAGGGGCGCGCAGGCGACTGACAGTGCGGCAACATGGTCGACGTACATTGTTTTTCAAAAAGGGCCACAGTACATATGTACTGTAGTATATAACAGGAGGCTGCCATCAAACATATAAAAAAGAAACAGGTGCTTATACTTTTAAAAGACTTTTAATAAGAGTATTTTGTAACAAAAGGCTTTTATAAAAGGACTTTATACAAGACATGTAAACTGTATTTTCCTTGTTTATATATTTGTTCTTGCTTTGATGTGTTCAATTGTATTGTAATTTGAACGAATAAAATATTATTATTATTATTATTATTATTATTATT
>NW_025790022.1:0-6300 GCF_021130785.1 Homalodisca vitripennis
TGTTTTTAATTTTAATTGACGATTAAACAAAGCTTTTGAACTTTGATTTTTTGAAGGGGGTTTTAAAATTATAAAAGGCGTAATCTAAAAAATAAACCACCTTTAGATGTCCTTTTGTGTGAAAGATTAATTTAATCACATCTTAGTAAAAGAACTGTTAAACCCAATGTTTTGTTAGGGGTTTATGATTATTAGCTACCAATATATTTATATTAAGGTAAAAATTTAAAAGCCAAAAATTTGTGGTTAGAAAAAAAAGATCATGTAAAAAATTCATTTTTCGTAATCCCTAAACCTATCTTGACTTTACCTTTCCCTTCTTTTAAAACCCTTCGCCAAGTTTTCTTTTGGCCCTTTTAATTTATAGTATTTCTTTTGAAAATTTTTCAAACTTAACAGATGTGGATTGTTGGGTGAAATTTAGGAAAGTGTTATTATTACCAAATTGTCTTCTTTGAGATTTTATTTAAAAATACAAAGGGGTTTTCCCAAAAAAAATAACATTTTTTTGTATTTTTTTTGTGAATGGAAGGGAAAGGGGGGTGTGAAGGAATACCGTGGCGGCGGCGGTACCAATTATCTAAAAACCCAGTTCCCAGCTAACTTTAACGACAAGATCTACAAACAAGCTATACACAATTACAGGCGTAGGAGTCTGTTTATTTTGTAAGTTGTTTGTCTGGATGTAATTATATTATGTTCCTAGGATCTTCTCCCACCATGCTCCCCCCACCAACACCCATCGATCATTCTCCCTGGTTTTCTTTAACACACAAAACTTCGAATCAAGCAATGTGAGTATGTAAAATTTCCCCCTTTCTGCTGATTTCATTTTATATTTTAAAATACTTTTTTAAGTGGAAATACATGTCCAAGACTAAAAGCTACTAACTGTATAATAATTTATCGTTTTCTATATTCTTAAATTCTAAAACTAATTATAATCAAAAGGTGTATTAGTTTGTCTACGTTTCAAAAGGCCATAGACGTGATGTATATAGATTTGCACATACTTATTCTGCGAATACTTGTACAAGACTGGAAGAATTAGAAGAGTTGAATTGGAATGAGAACATCGTTGCTTTCGATGATGCTTACTGACAGGCTAGCTGTTGTAAATCTACAAGGTTTATTGGTAAATAAACTAAAATATTTTGTTGTAGTGCTCTTGGGGACAGTTACAACCAAAATTAGGAAGATATTTATAATCGCATCTTGAATGTTTAAAGCCCTCTTGAAATAAATTTCAAAAATTATTGGAGATTTGTTGTACCTGATTTTTTACAGCAATAATTTACGAACGTTATCTGTTTCGTATGCCTTACAAATTTCTATTTAATGCTTTTGTTTTAAAATCTTTTTGAAACTAGAAGTTGGATACCTTAATTTCTATATAGTTATATTATTTTATTTTATACTAAAATATGAAAATAATAGCTTTATGATACTCATTCTGTTTATTCATTTGTTTCTTTGATAGTATATATATTATATATTTATATATATATATATATATTATATATATATATATATATTTTTTTTATTTCTGTTCTCAAAAAATTTTCTTATGTTGACATGTTTTTCTAATTGGGGAGAAACTGATTAGTATTGATTGTATTTTTAATTGCTCTCCGGAAATGTATTGTTACTTTGAACACAGAATACATTTACCTTCAAATAAGTTATATTATGGAAATACTAACATTCTGAAAAAAACTACTGGAGCAAAAAACAATACACTAATAACTCTCTGTAAGAAACTACAACCTTATTAAAGGGGTGGAATGTTATTCTTTTTAACTCTAAGTGGAGTATGATTCATAACCTCATACGAAAGGAATGGTAATATAAATACTTAAACTAGAGGCCTAAATGATGGACTTTATTAGTTTTCAAATTTAACTCACTAGACAAACGGAATGTTTTCTGTAGTTTGTTGGGAGACCTATATTTTAAATAATTCGGTATTAACGTCTATGGCTAGTCTACATTTAAATTAAATAATTTATTTTGTTTAAATTTGAAATGACATTTTTTCTATTGTATTGTTGGATTCAATGGAACTATTGACAGAGGAGTTTTTAATTTAGAAAATATGTACAGGGACACACTTCTGGTACCAACAATAGTAATACCATTTAGAGGAAAAGAGAAATATCTCAGATTAATTTATTGAATAAATTTTTAAAATATATTAGTTGCCTTCAATACGAATAATGTGTTAAGCCTCACATTCCCAACTTCCTAATCGAATATGGAATCCACATCCCTCTTATGTGATCCACAAATTTAGGTGACACGAAGACATTCAAAGCGAAATCTTTGCATAGTTTCCACAAATTTGGATCTATTTTTGAACAATTTTTAAGGGTGTTAAATATCAAAATACAGCGACAAAGATGTTCAAAATGTTAGACTGCAGACGCTGCACTCAAAAGGAAAGGCGCAAACAGAGTTTATGTCAATATTTCCCATTCAATTATACCCCTTTCCATTATACTCCATGTTCTTCAACACCACCTGTATATAAGTAGCTGAATAGTTTACCGGTAGAAAGGTTCCATTGAAAAGAATTTTCCGAGGAAAAAATATCGGATGTTGCATACCGTGTCCTATTAATTATCTTCCAAATTCTTTACTATGTGCAAATCTTACATCGGACCATTATGCAACTCCTAAAATTTAAAAAAATCGAGTAAAGCGAAGGTCTAAAGCTGAAAAAAAAAATAAAAATTTCAAAGGGTTAATTGCCATAAGGAAAGCACATCTGTTACCCTGGGGTAAGACAAAATAAAATTATAATTTTAAAGGTTTTTTATTTTACGTTAAGTGGTGGATAGTGCTCATCAGTGATCTGGAACTGAATCTTCACCTTTACTTTCATGTTCACTCTATTAACGGTAGATAAATCCTCTTATACGCACCAGTCCGAAGTATGGGACTCATCAATTCCTTTCTAGTTCATGCTGGTTTTGGATCATTTTCAAAATTATGTCAAGTGAATTTCCAATCCTTTGAATAAAATGTGAGGGAACATGCCTAAATTTTTCAGTACAGTTTATCAAATAATTGAGAAGGAAAACTGTGAAGATGTGCCAACATGATGTCTACTTTTTGTTAATGATTTCTTACGAGTTATTCTGAACATAAATGTATAACATTATAGCTGTAAGTTTAAATCAATTATATTTTAAAAATTTTATGGTAAATATAATTAATTGTTACAAGATTAACTGGACGTAAAATTACTATTTAAAATTTTAGGTCAATGTGTAATATTGAGAGAGAAATTATTAATAAGAAGATATTTGAGCACGTTTTTTAAGCTAAATCACTGATTTAATAAGAAAAAAATGTAAACTAAAAAGAAGAGCAGTTTGAAAGAAATGGTATTGCTTCTTACAATGACATTGATTTTACTTTACCATTTAAACACACGAAAATGAGGAAAAGGAGACACTCGTTACTTTTCTATTGTTATGGTTACCAAAAAAAAAAATTTTTTCCTTTTTCTTCTTGTTATTTAATTGGAATAAAGATTTCTCCCAACTGAATTTCAAGTAATTAAAAAGTAAGAAATTTTTCTCCCTTAGGCCTAAGAAGTTATTTTGTTTGCATTACGGAGTTATTTTCAAGATATTAGGTTTGTGAATTTTTTTATTTCGCTACAAAGGTGAATGTAGAACAAATTTTAGTAAGCAACTGAGATTTTTTTTATCGGGTAATTGCGGAATTTCTGTTTGAAATAAAGTTACTGATTGAGTTTTTTATGACAATTAAACATATCAAATGAGGAAAAACTGTTAATTGCTCAACTGACGGTGTCTAAAATTAATTTTCTTTCTTCGTTTAAAACGTAATGGAATAATGTACGCCTTTTTAGGATGAACGAAATATTCCCCACCTTTTTGGTTATAGGGATATTATGTTGTTGTGGTTGGTATCTATCTTATATGCTTTATTCAGTAATAATTAATAATTGACATTTCTATTTGTGAGTATCTGATTATTTGAAAATTAAAGATGAATATGATTAAAATTGCGTTTTTTTTTTAGTTCATAGCGTTTGTAGACAACATTGTTTCCTCCCCCATTATCACCCATTATATTTAACGGAAAAAATAAAAAAAAACGTTTAAGGGGGGCGTTGTTACGATCCCTTGATAAAGGGCCAATTAACTCATAAAAACTAATCAAAAATCTTCGTTTTTCCTATAATCCTTAATGCTGAATAATTTTAAATGATATTTACATAGGAAGAACCGTGTCTTAAAAAGTTATATAATTTAACAGTAGATCTTTTCATTAAATACTTTTTTTTACATTTTAAGTGCCTAAGGGAGTCCGGGTGTACCTATCTCAGCTATGTTAATTTTATTAATTTTATGGATGACCTTTTCTTATAACTATAAGAGATATCAATAATGATTTTTTGTTTTGCACTTATTTATGAAGGTTTTAGCTATATTTTATGCGAAGGAAAATTTTGGAAATCATAAAAAACAAAAAAATTTATAATGATTTTTTAAAAATAATAATTATTTTTCAGTTTTTTTTTCTGAATAATTTTTATTTATTTTCTCAAAAACTAAAATTGGTATTAAAAAATTCCTTAGCTTTTAAATCATAGAGCTGTTTAAGCTGTACAAAATAAAAAAGAAATCATTAAGATCATTCAAGCGGGATCCCGAGAGAATGGTTATTTTTTGTCTAAAAAAATACATCTTTCGGGAAAACGACAGATGAAAATAGGTACGTAAAGGTATACAACAAAATGCTATACTTTAATGCATTCCTGCTCCATATGAGGGGTTGTCATGGATCTTCTTCCATCTCAATACTGGTCTTATAGTCTCTTTTTCTGCATTGGGACACTCTTTTGGCGGCACTTTTTTTTCAATTTCTTGAATCGCTTTGTCTGGCTTTTTGAACCCGTAAACTCATCAATTCGCGTTTCATTCGTTTTGCACAGTTTGCCCCCGGAACGAATACCCAACCTTATCAAGCACTTGGCATCTAAACAATATTTTCCCTCCATTATAGGTACCTATAGCATCAACAGACTCCTAACTCCAATGTATTTCTCAAGGACAAATGTTGACCTTAGGCAGACGAGACCATATAACATTGTTCAATGTATTCTCACTCGCATTTTGGGGTACCGCCATGCTAAACATTTCGGATGTAATTCAGGGTTGGCCAAATCTTCAAATATTGGCTTAATTTTAGTCATAATCTATATTTAATGATTAAACAACGGTATTAAATGGAGTGCAATATGCACTATAACAAAAGTAAAATACTCTGGCACGTTCTAAAAACCACGACACGAAGAAAATAACAAGTACAAGGGTTATTTCAAAAAATTCATAAGTCAAAAACTATTG
This sequence comes from Homalodisca vitripennis, assembly GCF_021130785.1. Classification (NCBI taxonomy): domain Eukaryota; kingdom Metazoa; phylum Arthropoda; class Insecta; order Hemiptera; family Cicadellidae; genus Homalodisca; species Homalodisca vitripennis. The sequence continues at coordinate 5,388 of NW_025790022.1, forward strand.
ACTCAAATTGAAATTAATTTTTTTTTTACCATGTTAAAACAGAAGTAATTATAAAAAAAAATAATAACTGAAAATCCATATTTTTGGCAATTTTGGTCACCTGACTCCCATGAGCGGTGACTTCCACCTGAAGGTGGTTAAAGCCTTGAATAAAAAAGCAGCTTCAAAGGCGGTTTTCACTCTTAACGTCTTTACTTTTGATGGGGGTTCTACTGAATGTATGTAGTCCTAATAGAGTTCCTTTCTTCGTTTTAAAACGAATAAGCATAATGTACGCCTTTTTAGGATGACAATTATTCACCTGTTATAGGATTATATGTTGTTGTGGTATCTATCTTAAATCTTCTATAGGAATAATTAATAACATTTTATTTGTAGTATCTGATTATATGGAAATTAAAGATGAATATGATTATAATTTGCGTTAATTAATTAGCGTTTGTAGACAATATTGTATCCTTAACCACCCATAGTATTTATCGGAAAAAAATAAAAAAAAAACGTAAAGTTGTTTCGATCGCCTTGATTAAGCCAATTAATTCATATAAAAACTAATAAAAATCGGTTTTTCCTATAATCCTTAATGTGAATAAAATTTTAAATAATATTTACATAGGAAGAAACCGTGTCATAGAAGTTATATTATTTAACAGTAGATCTTTTCTTTAAATACTTTTTTTACATTTTAAGTGCCTTAAGTTAATGCCTTGAAAAAAAAGCAGCTCTCAAAGGCGTTTTTTTTTCACTATTAACCGTCTTTACTTTTGATGGGGATCCTACTTTATGTATGTAGTTTAAGTAAACTTACCCGTTATTATTTATGTAAAAACACGTTTGTTTTATTATCAGCCTCCACCAGTTTTTCTACAAAATAAATTATATAGCTAAAATAGGTTGGTAATTAGAAGAAAAT
>NW_025790023.1:0-7577 GCF_021130785.1 Homalodisca vitripennis
TTAGTTGAACACAAAGTAAAAATCGATTTAAAAAATTATATCATTTGTTTTTCCACAAGTTTTCCAACTTAACAAAACTTTTTTCTTATACAGGCAATTTTTTCTTGTCTCTTGACTTTTATCCATAAAGGATGATGTTAAATTTGATATCAGCAATTTGATAAATAATTAATGTTTTTTGAGATTATAGATCTGGAACATATGTTTAAGGAGGATTTGAAGATGAAATTAAATGAGGACAACAAATGACTACGTGTTTTAAAAAATCAACTATACATAGTTTTATAACACATATTTATTTATTATTTATTAGACCAGATTCAAACTAAGACAAAATAACAAAAGTTATTGAACATGTTTTATTGAATGTAACTTAGTTTTATGTATAGACATTCCTTTTTTCACATTGTAATACTGTTTTCATAACACCTTGTGTTTATTCTTTCCCTTTGATTTTTAAATCAAGATGAGTAGAACTGAAGTCGAAAATTAACTTATAAAATTAATCTCGAATGCAGTGTGATATTTTATTCATTCATATATTCAAATTGGGATTAGGAGTGTGATACACAAATAAAGTACTTAATGAGCCATAGAAATCTGTCATTGATTCAGACATATAGAATTAAATAAACACTAAATCCAGTACAGAAAAACAATAATAAACTAACAAACACTCGAAGAAAAAACATTAAACATACTGACTATAAAATTTCTCACCAATATTCAATGAAAAAAGTCCACAACGTAAATAAATATGAATTATAACGTGAACATTTAAGTTTTTTTTATTTAAATTAAAACATCACCGATCATAAAATAAAAACAACATATATTACAAAATATAATACTCATCTCTAACGTTTATAAAATCACATGCTGATGAATGTCTTTTGAAGACAATAATAAAATTTCTTAACAATATGACCATTGAAAATATCAGGAAACCCTAGAATACTATCCAGTACCAACCCCTGCCACCAATAATGAGAAACCCTGACTGCAGAATACAACGGTCAAGTTGAGACACCTCCAAACCACACATCAGCAATTTACAAGCCAGACTCAGCAGAAAACCTGATAACAGCAACTGATTATAACTGCTTCAAGCAGCTGCACCACCAACTGGCTCAACACACCCACATGAGTGGATACAATGAAATACAGTATCAGGAGCCCCCACATTTCAACAAGTCTGTCCTGTAAACATGTTCCTCTTTACCACTATTTTTCTTCCTCATACTCATCTTCTAGTGTTTCTTCTCCCATACAACTCCTCTTTTTTAATTAAGTAAATTTCTTTATTAAATCATAAAATCATTTTCGATAAACTGGTAACAATACTAAACCTATTACGATGACCATGATAAGGAATAAATTAAAACTTATTTTTCTCAGTACAATAATAACTGTTCCATTATTTGCAGTGGTGTACAATACACAACCACTTGAAGATGAAAATTTTAAAAAAAAAAATCAAGAAAACAAAATATATGTTAAAAATAAATGTTCTTTTAATAAATCGTTATATGATTTTGTTTGCTTTAAAAAAAACCAAATAAATTATTTCCTGTGAAATTTGTATATTTATTTTTTTTATCCTGCAAGTTTATTTTTAAACCTTGTAAATTTGTTCAGTTATTCTACTCCACTCAATGGTAAATCTGATTAAGTAAATTGATTTGTAAATTACAATACAAGATGTTAAAGCCAATGTTCCAATACCTCCAGGCAACGTCTGTGCCTTTTAGAAAAAAAAAAACTCCAACATACAATGAGCAAAAAACCCTACATAATTAACCTTACATAAAAAACCTACACGTCTAAAAGATATTTAATCAATTCAAAACATATAAAAGCAAGAGAGTAACACAGACTTTTTTTACTGGGAATAAACTATTTCAGTATTAGTGAGTATTTGAATGGATTCTGGGAAATTTTAAAATTGTATTTTGGCATAGTTGTACAATCAAGTTTGTTATATTAGCTTGACCTCGTTTTATGGTATAATCATTATTACGTTATATTCCTGACAATGTTACTTGTGTTCTGTAGCAATGCTATATAATAATACGTTTATGTAAACAATAAAGACTGATTCAGATTGGGTTTCACCAGTTCTAACCAAAATTTGTTAGTATGGTCGGGCGGGAATGTAGATGGCAAATTTAACAAAGTATTTAAAATTCTTGAATCTTATGATCGATTAAATACATATGTATATCACAGTAGAATAAAATTAGAGAAAAAATTTTTTTTTTTTTTTTATATTTATAATGTTGTTGTACACTCACTCTAATGGCATCAGTTTTTAAATACAGGACATGCTTTTTTGGGCAATAAATAAAATAATTTTGAACAGGATCGTTATAAACAATAAAAAGATGCATTTACCGAGACTAAAAATATGAAGACTAAAAGCTAACAAAGTAGCCACCAATTTATGGACTGTTAAATTATTTATAACCATTATTACAATTTCCTACTAACTAAGGAACAATAAATCTTAAATCTCCCCTCTCATAGGATAAGTATTCTGATTATCATTGCTATTACTTGTATAGTTGTATATAAATGTTCTATTCATATAATTATTTATTTCTTTTAAAAGAATACAATTAATTTGGTGAATGAAATGTTTCAGTATATATGGTTGTGCGACATATAAGATATCAATCCTATTGCAGTTGTTCTTAGGATTTATAATTTAATTTGATTATGCCTTGGCATTTTAAAAAGCGGAAGGAAATGTATAATCAATAAAGCCCACTTTATTTCATTGGTAATAAATTAAATTTTGGCTACTTGTGTTCAAAACACAACTAAAGATGTTAGCACAATTGGGAAATATATTATTCATTGAAGGAAGATATTAATATTTTTGTTTTATTTGATTTTTCTATACTAAGATTATTTGAAGAAGGCATTGTTTACACAGCTGGGATAAATAGGACATTGTTAATAATTCCATCTTGATTTTAATTATTGAAATCAATTTATCAGTAAATGGACAACTAAAAATTTATGCAATCTTACAATAAACCTCATTAACTATATTATTTTTTATATTTAAAATTTAACATTCATTTCTATTTGGACAATCTGGATTTTAATCTTTTTTATGGATTAAAAAAAGAACCCAGCCTTGATAAAAAACTCAGTCTTCTTTAACCTTTGTGTGCCAACGGCACATTTCCCAAAGTCATAAGCATTAAATTGGGAGCATTTCCTTCTGGTTTGCAAGCTTGTTGTGGTGTGTGGAAAAAACTAAGTAAAAAAAACTATTCAACCGATTTGAATCATTTTTTTTTTTTAGTTTGTGTGTTATAAAACAAGGTAGTTTTTCCATATAATATTATATTTTATTTTTATTTACACAAAAAGAATATAGGTTCTAACAAAAATAAAAAATGAAAAAAACATACCATTTCAAGTTTTGAACTAAAAATTTAATTTATACCCAAATTTTCTAACATTTTTTTTTCGCTATACATATGAAAGACATGAAAAACTGAACAAAAATCATGCATAATCTATGGTTCTGTTACAGTAATATTTAACCAGATACTGCAATATATAACAAAACTACAACCAAAAAGCAATTTTTGTTATCAAGTTTGTTCAAAAGTTTAGAAAACAATCTTCTAAATCATCCTATTTCACTCAAAGAGTAAGACGACTGTAAAAATACTAATTATATAAAAAGTATAAAAAAATATACACAGGCCTCACCATATTCAACCTTAATTTACCTAAAATCAATTGTTTGATTGGAACTTTCGTTTTACTTCATCACCACTCCAACAATAAAATATACGACATAAACACGAAAAAAAGAAGTTTATAAATGCATTTGAAGTTTTATGAAACAAATTGAGAATGTTAATAACAGACAGTTTACAGATAAACACGAACCTAGCACAATGTAAACACACAACAAACGAAATGTGTAGTTATGGGAACAAGTAGCAGATGAACAACTATTGCGTCATTGTTTTATTTTCAGATGGCAAATAACTACCAAGGGGCGGGTGACAATAAAAATCAATACAATCAATGTTCGAAACTTGTAGAGTGCCGTGCAATAGGTTATTTGTCAAACAAACTGAATTATATGTGATATTAATTAAAATACAAATCGTTCTATGGGTAGATGCCTGGCAATTTATGCAATTTTCAACAACATCTATCTGTAGACAGCTGCGGCACTCAAGGTTAATTACTTATCTAGGGAAACAGCTAAGCCAAATCCCGTTAAGAAAATTGATTATGTTGTCAACAATGGCTTTATTTAATGTACTCATTTCTGGTACGTATATACAAAACTACTGTCTTAACAACCATAGATCATAAATTTTAAATATGTTTCATGGCCTCAAGTTTGTTTGTCAGGGATTATTTTAGGGTTACATGAAATAGTTCTTTTTTGATAGTAAGGGGACACAAGACGATTTTATAATAAGAAGCCAAACTTTCGGAAGTAATTAAAAAAACAAACTTTTTTATAAAGTTCCCACTACATGAATATTCTAGACTGTAACATTATTCTTGCTCTCTCTATCTACTAATTAATATTCTACTCTGTTTATACTAATCAGCCTCTATGTCTGTTCTTTTTATTTTAACAATGTTTATCCTACAACCAAATCTAAAATTGTTAACACCTCTGAATACATTAAAATTAAATTCAAACCAAACCTCATCTCCTCAAAACAACGTTTTACAAGACTAATAAATATATCTCTGAATGTTATGTAAAAGTTTGCTAAAGTAGGTTCCTGGATGTTATCTATTGGGGCTAGGACAGGTGCTGGAGATCGTTGTGGGGTTATACTATGGGGGATTAATTCCGTTGAAAGGTTTCATAGCCCTTCGCTCTGTGTTTGTAGCACTGTCCAAGGAGGTACTTAATTTGTGGTGTACTTCGCCAATTCTTCTACTGTGTGGATGCAGAGGACTTTGGTGGAGCTAGGGAGCTTACCAAAGAAGGTTGTTATGACATCATTTGCAGGGTTTTTGGTAACATGGAATCATTATATACTCAGGCCTATACGTATTTCAATTATTTGAAATCACACATTTAAGCTATGTAGAAACAAGCTACATTATCATTTCGGTAAATTTGAAACAAATTAACTTTTTTCTAAACTAGCGTCACCAAACTTCAGGATATTATTAACAAACTAAAATTAAGAAATGACAATTTTGCTAAGATATCATCTCTTAATTAGGAAATGTTACAAATCAGACAAAATCTTACCCCTAGCAACGGACTTGTAAATATAACAATCAATCCACCTCAAAACCTTATGTAATGAACCTCCCCCCCATTGATAATATTCTCTTTTAATATAATAATTCTCCAAGTAACTATGATTTGTTTACTATTAAACTAGCATTCCATAATTGTACATCGTTTTGAACTGTTTCGCTGTTTCTTCTCAGAGATGAACATCTTTTTCTACATGTTTTAGATCTAAATGCAACCACAACGTAAATAAGATAATCACTACACCTCACTCAGGAAGGCACTCACTGTACTCTCTTCTGTAATGCGCGTGGCAACTAACCGATGATTCAGCGTCTGCTTTGTTGTCGTAAACCACCCATGTCTGTACATGTCACCAGACATCAACCACACACTTCCTGTCTCCTACCATGCGGACTGCTAGAGTAATTCTGTTTTTAACCACTTGAATATTTGGATTTATGATAGGAGACAATGTTTACTCATCAAGTTTCACAAAGTTTTCACTTTTACTGTCAAACATTTTGGGACTCAAACGTTCAAACGTCTAAAACTACAACTCGGCCAAAACGCTTGACCCACCAACAGATTTTAAACAAACTGCAGTAAGATTTATTCACTGCAGGATTCATACTATATTCCATTTGGATTTTCTTTATGAGGGAGGGGGGATCTATAATACTAACTTTATAACATTTGGGAGGAAAATAGTTGAATTTTTGTGAACGAATTCAGGCAAATTACAAATTGAGGTTTTATAGTTGAGCCTATGCTGAAACAAAACCCACCCACCAGCCCCTATCGTTTTTATCAGTTTAACAAAAAAATTCGAACAGTTGGTTGTGACTTTAAATTAAGTATCATAATTGTTCAAAAACACCGTATGCTTTAAACAGTTGCTTATTATTAAAAATAATTCTCGTGAAAGTTTTTCGTATAAACTTTATTACTCTTTTGTTTGTTTGAAGAAAATATTAAATCTATTTGAGAGACAAATAGTGATCTAAATATTCGATGAAATAAAACTAAAGATATAAAACTAGAACTTTTGGTTCTTTTTATTTTATATAAATTTTGGTTTACACAAATTCATGAGAAAGATTTAATGATGCGAAATTCCCATTGTGCAAGCTGCACACGTCAGCTGTATCAACTGATGTGGAATTACCTTTTTCCAAATAACCTCTGGAGACATCGGCTACCAACTCCTAATACAGCTAATCAAATACATCAGCTCTACACTGCCTATAAATAAATTGCAGTAAGCTCGATCAATAACATCATTCAGTACTTACTCATTTCATCCTAATTTAATTAATTAATAGAATTGCACCATCCTGAGCCGGTTAATCCAGAAAGACAAAATAACCAGGGCTGTATGATGACATAAGAAACATGTTACAATATCACAACTTTCACTTTATTGCACAATTCGTAATAAATAAAAAATCAATAGTTTTTGCTTAATTTCCTTTCTCATATTAAATTTTTATATAGCATGAGGATTTATCATTACATTTTTTTTAATAGGTAGCAATTTGGATTTATCTGTGAAACATTTGATTGTTTGTTAGTGGTAGGTCATAAAAAATTATTATTTAAAACCCCAAAACAGACAAAAAGCCTTTTTGGAAATTCATCTATAGGAACTATCTTCTTTCTTTCACTGCTATATAACTACTTTGAAAGTGTGTGATCTAAAAGATTTAAACTATATTTTATTTTATATATATCCACTCTATTTTGGCGTTTGGTAGCCCTTAACAAGGCTGTTACTTCCATCTATTGAATTCCATTTTAAGGGGAGTCTGAGATGTGGGTGTAAAGTCAAAAAAGCCTTCAGGAATAACAAACCTTGAAACTCAGTTAAGACGTAATTTTTATTAGTAAAAGGAAACTTAAATATCGTAGTTCATTAGGAATGTATTATTTTGAAGGTTCTTTTTAATTGTTTGAACAATTATCTAGTAGAAACGTATTAAATAAAGAAAATACTTATAAAAGTACATAAAAGTTAGTACTAGCTTATAATGTTCAGCCAATAAATAGTATGACACAATCCAATATAACTAATAAGATGTACTGCAAGTTGTAGGGTTTACATCGATACACAAATGTTACAGCTGTATTAATGTACGTCTTGCAACAATGGCAGTATTTTGATAATATAAAAGGATGAGAAGTTCCAGTGCACATTACAAATTATTAAGAGTAAGAACCAAACAGATTTTGCAGTTTGTCAATTACCAAAAATAATAAATCTACAAAAATTAAATAATAAAAAATTCACTTTAAACACTTATAAACCTACCTATTATTAAATCAATTT
>NW_025790024.1:0-5441 GCF_021130785.1 Homalodisca vitripennis
TACAATGATAATCTCAACACGGGAAATGTTATCCTGAACCTTTCCGGTTTGATACCTTACTGCGTCCACTCTCGGTCATGTCCTGATATAAAAGTGAGCTTGGCACAGTAAGTCAGATGACTCAGGTCATATATATTCGACATCTGAATATTTCTCTTCCTCCCAATTAGTAAATATATCATTAAAGGAATTCGTAATAATACTCCACATAAATTCTCATGATTGAAATGAATAAAATAATTGTTTGTAACAACGTTTGTAATTAATATGAAAGTTATATTAATATGTAAAAGCGCAATAATGTAATATGAGTTGTTTTCCCAATATTCTTGTACTAGAATACGTATTTTATTACTATGGTAGTGTCTCACGACTGCATGTTTCTCTCTACCTGAAGTTCAAGTACTGCTAGTGCCGTAATTGTATATCAGCTTTCTCAGAGCTGTACGAGACCTATGAGTTAACACTTGTCTCAGAGTTTTGCAAGGGGAATTTAAATCCGCTGATTAGTGTCTCATAACCTGCTAGATTCCGGCTAGAATTGCAAATACGATTGTAAGTTTATTAAAAATTTAGAATTAGAGAATTTCTAACTTAATTCCTGGTTTAATTGTTTAGCGAGGAGTAAGCTGTGAAACTAAAATAAAATTTGGTTCTAAGAAGGTTAGAACTAGTCTCATGAAGGCTATCATAGGAGCACAAAAGTATTGTATGCCTAGTGTATAGGTATTATATGCGCATTAAGTTCCCTACGGTCGTTATTATGCGGAGCTATATTTGTCCCAAACCAATTTATATATATTCCCACACTATTTCAGTCTAAGAGCTGATTTAGACCATGAGTAGGTCTGTAGCCTAAGGGGCATATCGAAGAGCCCATGGTTTTCAAATAAGAAATTTGTTGAACAATACAAACCCTTTCTGGTAAAACAAAATATTATGATTAACATACGAGGAAATCTCCGCCCGAAACAAAGAGAAATCCTCAAATAGAATATTAGTTTTCACGTGCCCGCAGATCGGCTCAGCCTACACGGCGCCCGGGCTTGGTTTTTGATGTCTAATTCATGGTGTAACAAATGGTCCGTAGGTTAAAGCAACCCAATGTACAAAATAACAGGAAAACCAACGGATAGGCCCGGAGAATTTGATTTTACGGATCATACTTTTAGGTTTTGGCACCAACACATGTACCAAGAATGTAGTTCACTAATTACACGGGTTATCACATATCTCGACCAAAACTAAATAGGAGTGTGAGAGGTGATAATATTCTATAACGACATAGGCTCAACGAGCTAGACTCCCGGTGTGTGGTCATACAAAACTTGTCAAATAGTATCAGGACAAGTTTTGTTTCCTTCTAAAACGATTTACGCCTCTCCTAATAATTAAAATCCACCAGCGTAGAAAAACTTTTATGCAAAATCATAAAATAAATATATTGGGGGATCAATGCAAGAAAGTTTATAAAGTACGTTTATTATAAGGGTAAAAACCTTACTAATGGCCCTTATCAGTGAGAACATCCGCGCTATAGTAGTAAAGATATGTGTTGAAATATGTCATAAATGAAGTATTTAATTGGTGAATAATAGTATAGTATACAAATACAAATATATTTTCTACTAAACTTTGGTATGATCCGTTTTGTTGTTCAAAAATAAAATGTTCTTCTAAGTTCTTTGAACAATTAAAAAACTGTATGGTGGCATGTTCCCGTAGAAAGTTTTTAATGAAAAACAGCGCCAGTGATGCTTGCTGACTGAACCTTTGCTCCAATTTTCCCTTGAGCAACGTAGCGGGAGTAGTGACCATCAACCAAGTTTGTACTTCCTTGTCATAAAAGTATCGAACTAAGTGATTACAATCCATTTTAAAGAAATCCAGTTGTATTCACAAAATGTGCAAGTCTACTCAATTTACATGCTTTCGACACTCAGATATAAAATAAAAACTCATTGACCACATGTTGACCAAAAGTAGTTAGTTCTATACACTAATTTTGAATAAGTGTTGTTATTATTATTGATTAACAAAATGACAGAATGGTGTGGACTATGACTCTTGTAGTTACGTCCATTTAAAAAAACCCCCATTTAGGAGCAGAGATGGTAGGTCCTGCCTCCTTGATCGGAATAAAAATGCGTTCCACACTATGAACACATAACCAATTACATAATAACGATCATGTTTGAATTTGAAATCCTTAATATTAACAATTCGTGAATATCCAAACTAAATGTATGTTTTATATATGCACACCAGAAAGTACTATGAAACAAAAAACAGTTTTTTAGTAGGGGTTTTCAAGTTACAGAAATGTTGCTTAAGCGAACAGCAGAAACTCTTGTAAAATATCTCTTCCAAGAGAGTCCAAGGTTGTTAATGATTTTTGCCGGGCTGATGGGATTTGTAGAGTTGTATATTTTATTTCAGGTGATATCCCGCATGGTGGGCTAAGTCATCATTTTTGTTTGTCGCGTAAATTTTGAGTCAGTCTGTAACTTTAACTTTATTGTGTTGATGTTCCATTTTTGAATACTACTCCCGTCCCGTTAGTTGTGTGAACCGTATAATTTATTCTTCCATTATCCATACGGGGTAAAATGCGAAGGAAATACAATGGAAGAGCATACGTGGTACTAATAGTTATAATTATTCTTTCTTCCCATAATCATATTACGGGGAACATGCGAAGGAATACAATGAAAGAACATACGTGGACTAACCTTATAATTGTTCTTTTCCATATCATATAATGGTGATCATCAGCGAAAGGAATAACAATGAAAGTACATACGTGGACTAACCTTATAATTATTGTCTTCCATAATCAAAACGGGGAACATGGCGAAGGAATACAATGGAAAGAACATACGTGGAGAATTTAGTCAAATGTTTTGCTTCCATAATCAAACGGGGAACATCGAAGGAATACATTTAAGAACATAAGTGGCCTATCCGTATAATTGTTCTTCCATAATCAATATTATGGTGATCACGCGAAGGAATACAATGGAAGAACAACACTGACTAACCTTATAATTGTTCTTCCATAATCATAGTATATGGGGATCATGCGAAGGAATACAATTGAAAGAACACGTAACGGTTGGACCTAACCTTATAATTTCGTTGTTCCCCTTTCCATAATCATAATTATGGGGATCATGCGAAGGAATACAATGAAAGAAACCATACGTGGACGTAAGACCTTATAATTATGGTTCCTTCCATAATCATACGGGGGAATCATGCGAAGGAATACAATGGAAAGAACATACGGGGCAATATACCGAAGTATAATATATTTTTCTTTCCATAATCATAACGGGGAGACATGGCCGAAAGGAACATACAATGGACTAGAAACATACGTGGACTAACCGTAAAAAACCTTAGAATTTAATTTATTGTTTCTTTTCCTATAATCATACGCAGTGCCTGCATTTCCCTATAGGCCCCACTAGGCCCATGCCATAGGCGCAAAATTTAGGGGCGCATAAATTTGTAAAATAACACAAAAGAAAAAAGTTGTCGGCTGGCGGGTGGTTTTGGCGCTCGGCGGCGGGTGTCCAAGGTCAACAAGGTCCGGGGTGCGACGTCGTTGACTTCATTCATCTGGTTCATTGCTTTTATTTATTCAAAACCACTCCTATATATATATATATATATATGATATAAATATATAAAATATATATATATAATATACTATTGTAATTATCCTTTCATCAAATTACGTAATTAAGAAATTTACTGGATTTCAATCTCCAGTGTTAATCAGAGTCCCTCTGGGGGGGGGGGGGCGCTCTTTTTGGTCTGTAGGACCTAGGGGCGCCGAATTGTAAAATGCGGCCCTGATCATACGGGGAACATTTCGAAGAAAGAATACAATTGAAAGAAACATAAGCTGGAATAAACCTTATAATATTATTCTTCCATAATCAAACGTGGAACATGAGAAACTATTTTTTCTATGTTCTTAAAGGTATAAACTTCACATAATCACAACATATTATGTATTGTTCTTAGAACGAGTTCTCTTTCTTTATCTCGGTGTGTTTTTATTTCCAGTAAAATTTTGCTATTAATAACGCCCCCCTTAAAATAACACGCACCGATGTTCCCCATGAAGTTCGAATTAAACACTCATGCCTTAGAATGTATTATTTTCTGTCACAATTGTGGTAACTGAATGTGTGCCAAGTCGAAGCCCTTCGAGTTGGCCCCCGGTTGTTTCAGTCCCAAGATGTTTAAGCAAGAGTAGTAGAAGCCCGAGACCCGCCCCCAAGAGGCGCCCTCTCTTAAGCCACCATCCTTCTTTCTCCCTTCATAATAAAATATCCGTTGCGCGATGTGGAGTGAAGGACGGGCATCACACAACTCGGAAGAAAGAACGTGTCCCTCAATACTCTCACAATGCTCGGGCGGCCAATCATGAACTTCCATTCATGAAGCTTCAATACAATCAACAATAGCAATCAAACAATACAAAAACTATTACTCTCATTTCCTCAGTAATATTATTTAGTTAAATATTCCATATACAGTTTTTAGTACTTGTATAGAAAATATCAAATAAAAACAATGAGAAATCAGTAATGTTAATAAATTGTAAACCTACGTGAAGTTTGAACCAGAGACGGGTGAATCCTCTGGTGGAGCGGCGGGCGCAGGATATTCAACTCGATTCGTGTGTGTTTTTATTAACTGGTGGCTGAAATATAGAAACCTGAGTTTGTTTCACTAAATTCAGGCAGTGAGTAAGTAACATATTGGTACATATAAACTAGATTGGGTTTTAAAAAGTTTAACATTTCTTACCAGATTTAAATCAAAAATTATTTTAAAACTAAAACTTCTTCTTCGGTAATTTTCATTTTCCATAAATTTTACAGCTAATTTTTAATGCCTTTAGTGAAATTTAGGGGCTAGTTAAGCTTAAAAAAGGGGGTACTTATACTTATAAGTTTCCGGGTGACGGTTTTTTAAATAAAGTATCTAAAATATACAATTTATTATTAAGTATCCGAGTAAAATTTTTTTATTTGAGACAAAAACGATGGACAGAGGGTAATAAACGGATGGGACTATCGATACATATTTTTTATTTGTTTTTTTTTTTTACTGTTTATGTTTTGTATTTGTAGGACTAAAATAACAAATAATCGATAAATCTTTAATAAACAATCTTAAATTCTCTTTGAAGCATTTTAGAAAAGAACTCTGTGACTTTTAAAAAAAAATAATAAATTTTATAAAAATACCGTTTGTGTCATTCATATTTTTTTTAATTTTAATTAATTTTACAACACTCATAAAACAATGACCATTGCGTTCATGTGGTGGTTATTTGGGGTTGTCTCATTCAACATAAAAATATTTAGTTTATATTTTTGTGGTAATAATGCAACTGAATCTTTTTGGAGCTTAACCAC
>NW_025790025.1:0-6182 GCF_021130785.1 Homalodisca vitripennis
CACAAAAAGTATTGGTTCTAAATCTTTCCTCTAAAAAAAAAACACAAACACTACTCAGTTTTAAAATGTTTAAATGGTATTCCAAATTGCCTTCAATAAAAATTATAGGGACCACCAATTGAAGGTCTAACTTCAAAAACTTAATTATATACCTCTATCGTCAGAAGATTTTACGTTATCTTATGTCATCTCTAATGTACTATTGTTGTTTGACTTTAAACATCACCCTAGATCCACGTCCCATTATGTGATTGCGGCAAACACATTTTTTGCAAGAATATATTATTATATATATTTGCTGTTACTTACAACTTCAAGTTGTTCCTTTGGCCTATGTCTTCGGGGAAAAAAATGGCACTGAAATCTCTCGCAAGTCCAACTGAAAATTATAAATTAAACTTTAAATTTATATGCAGTTCATCTCACATTAAATTTAAATTTTGTAATACAGGGTTCCCACTCAAATCTTAAAATTACTCGAAAAAAATCAAATTCCAACGGCTTAATTACACAGGTTTTCACGGTTTAAAAAAAATTAAAATTCAAGGTCAGGAAAAGTTTTTCGATGAAACATAACGTTACCGGTACAGAACAAAATCGTGTGTTGGAGAGGGGCGAAGTTGAGACGTAAACACTACAGACGCGGCAGAGCGGTAAAATACAATATAAAACTTCTTCCCATTTGACTTAACGATGTCATTGGACGTGCAGGAATTGACGGAAACGTCTAAAAGAACGAAATAACAATAGGCTTCGGTTACGACGCAAAGCAATGAGCGGCGAGCGCCCGATTTTATGTGCGATTTGCTACATTAATGAATATAACAAGGCATATTATTTTTACAAAACATCATCATAACAGTCATCAAAGCAATGACAAAGACAAATTTCAATATAATTAGCATGCACATAGCTCATAATTTTCTTTAACTTACAAGTTTGTTGAAATCTGAAGAGAACTTTGTTGACACAGGTTAGACAAGATGCAGGGTGACAGGATTCGTACGTTGGCTAAGGCTAACTCGTTTGAGTCCATGAAGTACACTTGCGTGATTATTAAATTATTTTCTTGTTTAACGCATTATTATTATTATTTCGATCAATTTCTTCCACAGGAAAATTTTCACATAATCACAGGTTCACATTTTAATTAGTACATAAGAAAAGGCAATTTTATTGAAATTAAAATAACATATAAACGTTAAATGTATAAAAATTATATACAACTTGTTATAAGAAAAGTTATTTGGTACCAGTTTATAAAAAAAAAATTATATTTGTACACATAAATAAAGAAATTGATAAAAATGTCTAGAATAAAAGTGAATTACGATTTGCACTTTTTGCTAAGTTCCTGTATCTTATCGTCTAACTCAGCTGCCCTTTTCCTGACGTCGGACAAAACCTGGAATTTTTGTGCTTCCAATTCTTTTTTTCTATTGCAGCTTGCTTCCTCTCTTTCTCAGAATTAATTTTGTCTTTCATTTCTTCTCGTTGTTTTGCCAAGTGCTCCGAGTAGTGGGCGTGGGAATTTTTGGCAGCATGAACTAATTCATTAGTGATTTCCATTGCCTCCAATCCTCCTGCTGCTGATACGCCGTCACAAACTTTTCTCAACGCGACTAAACTCTCCTCCTTCAAGTTTTCAACTATACACTGTTTGTTGACAGAGAAGCCTCTTTCAACAGAAGAATTTCCGTGAGAAAGTGTCAGAATGAGTTGAATGAAAAGCTTTAAATCTTTATATCAATTCTCACAATAAGAATAAGATTGGAGTGTCGAGCTGGGGAAACAAATCTTTCATGTTGAGACATGAAACCAGCTGTTGTCCGAGGATGGGGGAGTGGAGTACACGATATACCCCTCCCCTTCCACTCTCATTGACAGTAGACAACAAAGGTTATTTTTAACCATAACATCGCTGCACCACATTACAATAAATGAACCTTGTACTACGATATATTTTTCATCTGCATGAAATGATTAATAGCGTTAACGTAGTCGTATGGAACCCGACAAAATTATACTTGGACGACTTCCTCGATTTGTAGTTTTGTAGTAATAAAGCTTAACACTACAAAGTTACTTGACGTTTGTTGTTTCCTGGTTAGAAAAATGCCAATGGTTTTTTTTCTAACGTTTTTATAACATGACGTTTCATTTGCAATATTTTACTAATACATTATACAATTTAAACACACATTCACCATAAAAGATTTAAACCGTGTACACTCGTAATATCCATGCAGCTTAGGAATCATAAAAAATATTATTGATAAGGAAAAACGCATATCACTACCGTTTAATATCTAAAGAGATGAAAAATAAAATTGTTTTCTCAAACGACCTTACTGGTAATTAAAACAGTTATATAGGCCTATAAAGTTATGGTCTCGCTGCGTTAATTGATATGTGTCGTGTAGGTTCTGCTCCGTCACATTATTATACTATTTATTTACGCAAGACCCTAAATTAATTCAATTTATTGTCCACCATAAATTAAAATTTTTTATAATTATTACATTGTGTTAACAGTCATTACACACAACGATATAGATATCGTACTGAATAGCATTTTTCTCATTAATATTTAAATAAAATAAGGGATTTAATAGAATGAAATTAAGTTAAAATGTAATTTAAATTCCTTACATTAGATTAAGGATTTGTATACTTTTTTTATTTTATGAAAACAATAATAGACTATATCTGATACAATAAAACTCCAATACGAAAAAGTGTTTACATTAAAACGACACAATCTATCAAAGTAATTAAAATTGTGTTATTAATTCTCGCCGCTTTCAATCTAGAGAATGCCCTTTGTTTACAGACCGCGGTAGCGTAGCCAAGGCCCGGATGACCTGGCGACAAGACAAAGACAGGGCCCTCACGTGATCTTGAGCCGGAAGGGAGCGTCATCGTCCACACCGGCCCCCTTTCCTTTTCCTCATTCTTGTTTACTAAACCATATTATCAGTACAATCGCTCAGATAGCAGCAGCCTGTTCCAATACTTCGTGGTTACTTATCCCGCTTACATTGCGTGCTACTTTTTACTTAGTGCAATAGCGTAAGGTCAACTTTCCCATATGAATCGTCTGACGACGGACTCCGGTTGTTTGATTTTATTTATTCAAAAGTTGTAGAGATTTTCACGGTATGTTAAACAAAATTCATCACTGCTTAATTATAAGGGTTTTGTTCACGGGTGAACGAAATGCACTGGCGTTTAATTCCCGGTTTCAACGGGTTTTCACACGGGTCGGCGTGGGGACCCTCCTGTAATATAATTACATAAAACTATTACACCTTGAGAAACTAAAATCATATTTTCAAGATTAAAAATTTGCTACAAGAAAATAGTTTATATATTAATAAAAAATTCAAGACATCATACATCTGAGGATTCATGGCGGTCAGAAGAAATATGAACACATGAGTCAAACACATTGATTATGTGCTTTGTTATAGTCTTATGTCCGTAGAGTTTTTTTTGACACTGATGGAAAAAGATAAATTTCTTAATAAACATTAGTAGTGTTCTATTTTTTTACCATATTTAAAGATGGCAAAATATTCAAAATCTTGTTATCCTTTCAAACCCATAGATGTTTTAACCAATAACCATGTAACCAATAGATTTAAACAAAATGGGAAGTTCCTCACTAGTTGAATAAAGGTGTGAAAGAGCATTGGGAACAATACTTTATTGAATTGTGCATGACAAAATTTTTTGGAAGAAAGAAGTTATGTGGAGGTATTATTTTGTTTATTTCCCTTACAGTAGATAGGAGTACCATAATACAAACAATTATGGTTAAATTAAATAACATGGGTAACAAGATTAAGTTTTATCTAAATACAAAATACGGCTCTCAAAGGCTTTAATATTTGTAATTTAGACCAATTTACTCCCAAATTTAAAATCTTGTTTACTGACTGATTTGTATAATATAACTTAACAATAATAATTCATGTATTATGGGTGGAAATAAAAAATGTGTGTATTCTATTCTATTTTCTATTCTGTAAATAGGCTTAGCAACAACTTGTGTGCCACATAAAAAATTTTATATATCTTAAAATAACAGACCAGTGTCCACTTAGGAGTAGAATGGACCCTTGGATTATTAACATATGTAAACGTATTTTATTTATTAACTACAGGTGTGGTAGTTGGCTAGTGCAGCTATAACCTAAGGGTTTATATTATACGTGGGGCAGTCATGTTTTATGCAGGAAAGAAATAAACATTTATTTTTATCCATTACAAAACATAACACCAATTCAATACACAAAACCTGAGTTTGGAATACAAAAAAACCACCTACAATGTAGTAAAATAATTTACTCACATCTAGAGCTTTATTGTGGAGCGTTGCCGTACCATTAGTGATGGGCTCCATTGTTCGGATATCCTTTGGATGGCTTACTTTTTAGATAAATGCCTGCAAAAAATATCAGTTCTTCAGTCATATCTAAAACTTGGAGTATATTATTTTTACACTTAAGGTCCAGAAATAATATTACACCAACAAACCTTGGTTACGGAGCACTAACTAATTTATGGAAAGCTATGTCTACAATGAAATTAATAACAAACAAAATTTCAACAATCTGAATATTATTAGGAGATATTATACAATATTATAATAACTCATGGCACCAGTGAACTTGCCTTTGCCCAAGCCTCAACAACTTACAAACTATTCAAGAACACAATAAATTTGTTGGATTAGAATCCCTTTTTTTTGTTCTCTTAGGTCAAGAAGCTTATAATTGCACTTAGTCCTATATGAACCTTAGCGCTTGCTGTATCTCCGGAAAAGTGACAGGATAAGGGTGGGTAAGGTTATGGGGTTAGGAAGTAGGAGCCAAGTTCCATGAGGAAGAGATTAGGACACTTAAATCTCAAATGTGATTTCCCCCCGGAAGAAGGGGAGGCCAGTTCTGAACAAAAAAAAACAGCATCTCCAGTCAAAGCAGCAGAGGGTTGGCACCACTCTTGTATGAGGCTAGCAGGAATCTCTGATTATTTAGGGAACGAAACCCCATTAACTCCCAATAGTTATCTCACGCAGTAGACTAGTAGACTAGAACGTCTATCGAATTACCCTTGCACCCCAGAAATCTCCAAACATTTGCAGTTAGTGATGAACCGCATCCTGGATAGTTTCAACTGGGAAAGGCTATAAAAGCTCAATGCAGCCAGAAGTGGAATCCCTGCTGAGTTTATCGGAATCCTCTTTTATTCATTAGCTTTTACAGATGTTTTATATTAAATACTGATCATGAATAAAAAACTAAAGAACTTAATATAATTACAATGTACGTGGTACTGGACATAAAATCAATGTCATATTACACAAGTAGCATAAAATAAATATCACTATAATATACTATATAAAATATTCTATACAACTGTTGCTTACTGGTTGATTACTTAATAAGACATAATTCCTCAAATTTTAATATTGGATTATAGCGATATGTTATAAATCAATACATTTTTTTAAAGAAACATCCAACAGGCCAGCCCACAACTATTTTGCATCAGAAGCCCGAAAAGATTCGAATATCTAACCAAGTTTTTAGTGTTGAACATACCCAAAATAGACAGTCCACAATGTTTATTAGTAATGTTCTTTTAACATAAATTCCTGTGTCACGAAAACTGTTTAAACCAGCGACAAATTTCTTTATTGTTGATCTCAATACATAAAACTCGAAATTCGACAATCAATTTCAATTCTGTGTACCACATAAACACCACTGTCTTCTATTGCGGGTTGTAAACATCATACTCCAAAACTGGCCCCAGTCGTGTAATTCTCAATAACGGACTGCCATCTGTGCAGCAATTCTTCACATGCCAAAGTCAATGTTTCCCTCCATGCTGTGTGGAAAACAAAAATTGGTTATTTCAACTTCCAATTGACGTTTATAATCGTTTAGTTTATCTTGAATAGTTATTAAATAACAGCTGTTCACAAATCCTGTCATTCTTTGTCAAGAGACCCTGTAATTATGCGATATTAGTTAAACGCTCCGCCACATGGTCTCAAACTATTAAATATGATTAAGTGAACAGGAGCCGATTTAAAATATTGACTGATGAACATTCCAGTAGATAGTGCTGATTCCTATCTGCAATCTTCGAGATTTCTGTTAAAAGTAAAA
>NW_025790026.1:0-3376 GCF_021130785.1 Homalodisca vitripennis
AATATTTAAAATCAAATATAAAACTGATGTTGCTTGTAGAATCTTGGAGCATTGGAAAAAATAAAAAAAAAAATAAAAAAAAAATTTGATGTTACACAAATATAAGATTACAAACATAGATTACAATAAGACCTCACAATAAGTTTGTTTGGTTTATTGTAATCTATGAGTACAAATACACGCAGTGCCACGAAAACAAATACAGTAAACTAGGAAAAAAAAAGACAGATATTTTTGCGGCCTGTGTATTTTATTCTATACAATACAATCTGTTTTGATAGTTTCCCGTCACGTCGATGACATAAGTAAAAAAAACTTTCTTAAGTATCTTTTTGTTATCATAAGTACAGTTCTGAGACGGTTGTCAGCACACTTGTTGTTATTCTTTAAACAGAGGTATGTACTTTATTGAATAGTTAAATTTTGTTAGATTTTTTTATGCAACACTATTATTATTGTTATTTAGTATCTAGAGGTGCATAATGTTCCGCCAATTACAATTCTAACAACCATCACACGTTTCATACACAGAACCCTCTAATTGACGAAAGTCGGAAATTAACTGTATTTGAGACCTAAGCTGTCCGTTCACTAATGGTGATGAAACTGCGTGCGGTGATGAGGAAGCTTCTAGCAAACAGACGGTCGCTTCTCGTGCCCCGCATTGAGACTCCCACAATTAGCACGTTAACGCTCGTGCCGAAACCGTCAAACAGCACAAGGGGCGATCAGGGAACTAGAGGTAACTGTGGACGTCAGCACATATAGTTAGCGGGTCAGCGTTAAAGGCAGTCGCGCCTCCTGATTGTTGTGTTATGCGGAAATAACGCGCACTGGCACAAAATACGAAAGACGTGACTAAGCTAACGCTAACCGCCTAAATTTTATGATCGGGATTCCAACATTACTTTTAGCCTCCTGATCCGTGGTTTAAACGAAAAAAGAAACAAAAGGCAGATCAGGAAGCGATAGCTAACGTGCCGCCCAAATAATGACGGGAAACAAATTACTTTTTGGGCCTTTTTATCCGTGTTAAAAAGGGGAAATTTAAAACATGGCAAAATCAGGAAGCGATAAGCTAACGCTGACCCCCCAATTTTATGACCGGGATTACAACATTTCTTTTGCTTTTTTTTCCGTGTTAAAACGGAATTGAAACAAAAAAAAAATAAAAACATGGCAAAGATCATGAGAAAGCGACCCTAAGCTAAACGCTGACCGACCTACACCTATTTATATGATCGGGATTTCAACATTACTTATAGCCCTTTTGATCGTGTGTTAAAAAACGGGAATTGAAAACACTGGCAGATAATGAGAAGCGACTTAGCTAATGCTGGACGCCTTAATTTTATGATCGGGATTACAACATTACTTTTAGCCTTTTGATCCCGTAGTTTAAATGGGGAATGAAAACCACTTGGCAGATTCCATGAGAAGCGACTCTAGCTAACGCTGACCGCCTAATTACATGATTCAGGATTGCAATACATTATTTTCGCCTTTTGATCCGTGTGTTAACAAGGGAATTGAAAACACTGGGCAGATCATGAGAAGCGACTAAAGCTAAACGCTGACCGCCTTAATTTCATTTCGGTGATTTTTGCAACATTACATTTAGCCTTTTGATCCGTGTGTTAAAACGGGAAGTGAAAACATTGGCGCAGCTATATGAGAGCGACAATAAGCCTGAACGCTGACGCCTAATTATATGATCGGGATATGCAACATTACTTATAGCTTTTTGATCCGTGGTTGAATGGGAATTGAAAACACTGGCAGTATGAGAAGCCGACTAAGCTAACGCTGAACCCCCTAATTATATGACCGGGATTAAACATTACTTTTAGCTTTTGATCCGTGTTAAACGGGAATTGAAAACACTGGAGATATGAGAAGCGACTAAGCTAACGCTGACGCTAATTACATGATTCGGGATTCACCCTTTACTTTTAGCTTTTTGATCGTGTTTTTTTAAACGGGAATTGAAAACACTGGCAGAATATGAGAAAAGCAACTAAGCTACGTTAACCGCTAAAACTTTACATGATGGGATTCCATCCTTACTTTTTGCCTTTTGATCAGTGTTTTAAACGGGAATTGAAAACATAGGCCAAGATCATGAGATGCGACTACAGTAATGCTCCGAACGACTAATCTTTTTGATTGGGATTCCACATTTATTCTTAGCCTTTTGATCCGTGTGTTTAAAAGGGAATTGAAAACACTGGCAGATCATCCCGAAGCGCATAAGCTAATGATGACCGCCTAATTACATGATCGGGATTCCACCATTACTTTTAGCCCTTTCGATCAGTGTTTTAAAGGGAAATTGTAAACCACTGGCAATAATGAGACAGTGACTAAGCTAAACCGCTGACCGCCTAATTCTATGATCGGGATTACAACAATTACTTTTAGGGCTTTTGTTTGATCCGTGTTGTTAATCGGGAATTGAAAACACTGGCGATCAGATCCATGAGAAGCGACTAAGCTAACGTGCCCGCTAATTATATGATCGGGATTTACAAATTTACTTTTAGCCTGTTGTTCCGTTTGTGTTAAACAGAGGAATTGAAAACACTGGCAGATAATGAGAGCGACTAGCTAAGCCTGACCGCGTAATTATTGGATCGTGATTACAACATTACTTTTAGCCTTTTGATCCGTGTGTTAAATGGGGAAATTGAAAACCACTGGCAGATCATGAGAAGCGGACTTTGCTAACGCTGACCGCTCTAATTACATGATCGGTTGCAAATTACTTATGTCTTTTGATCCGTGTGTTTAAACGGGAATGGAAAACACTGGCAGATTGAGAAAGCGACTAAGCTAACGTGACCCGCCCTAATATAATATGACCGTGGGATTGAACATTACATTTAGCCTTTTGTCGGGTCGTTTTTGAAACGGGAATTTTAAAACACCTGGCGATATGAGAAGCTACATTAAGCTAACGCGGACCGCCTAATTTTTACAGGATGGGTTTCATCACATACACATTTTAGCCTTTTGTTCCGTTGTCGTGTTAAACCCGGGGAATTGAAAATACTGGCAGATCATGGAGAGCGGACATAGTCATTGCTGACCGCCTTATTACATCTAAGACCAGGGATTCCACATACTTTTGGTCTTTTGATAGTGTTAAACGGGAAATTTGAAAATACTGGCAGGATCATGAGAAGCTACTAAGCTAAACGCAGCGCGCCTTAACTTACATGATGGGTTTCCACCATTACTTTTAGCCTTTCGGATCCGTGTGTTAAACGGGGAAATTGACAACATGGGCAGATAATGAGAAGCGACTAAGTCTAAGGCTGACCGCCTCATATATAGGATCGGGATTGCAACATTATTTTAGCCTTTTTATCCGTGT
>NW_025790027.1:0-6258 GCF_021130785.1 Homalodisca vitripennis
CCTGAGTTGGACAGTATTTGGATAGCTGCCTCAAAACATAAATGCTTGAGGACAATTTTGAACAAACGTTGTCTACATGACTATCCCATGTCAACCCTCAATCAAGGTGTATTCCAAGGAATTTAGTTGAGTAGACTTCTTCGATCTCAGTCTTCCCCAACATCACTATAGGACTTTGATCAGAGACGGTCAGCCGCAAACAAAATTGAACAAACACTGATTTTGACGGGTTTGTTTTAAGATTGAGCTTATTAAAATTGAATTAAGTTGTTGAGCTCAGTGAATGTTGTCATTTCAAGTTGTGTGTTTGATTTTCCTTTGAAACAGAGTCGTGTCATCGGCATACTTGACTATTTGTCCTTGGTGCAAAGATGAGCCAGCATCGTTGACATACAATAGAAAAGTAGCGGACTGAGAATATAGTCCTGAGGAACCCCACAACCCAGCTCACCACCTTCCGACCGTATGTCAGAAATTTTTACGAATTGTGTTCTATTACTGAGATACGATTCAAGCCACAAGAGTGGCACTCCTCGTATCCCGTAATACTCCAGTCTGTGAATTAGGGTGTTGTGATCAACACAGTCAAATGCTTTAGATAAGTCAAGAAACACACTAAGTGTGTCTCTGTGACTTTCAATTCCTTCTACTATCATCTCGACCAGCCCAACGACTGCGTCTATTGTCGACTTCTCACTTCGGAAACCAAACTGGTTTGATGATAGTAAGTTGTGTTTTTCCAAAAAATTCAAGAGTCGACTGAGAAAGATCTTTTCAAAAACTTTACTGAAAACTGGTAAAATTCAGATGTGACGATAATTTTGAACTAATTTGGGGTCACCTTTTTTGAGTATCGGGGTAATTTTGGCTTTTTTTCAGAGAAGATGGAAATATTCCTGAGCGAAGAGAGAGATTTATCAAATGTTCAAGAGGCCTCAACAGGTGCTGAGCATATTGTGTAAGAAGTCACGTCGAAACATGATTCAAATCGTTTGATTTTTTTTGAAGGAAGATCTCTCATCACTCTGGCAATTCCCTCTTCTGTAGTAAGAGCCAGAGCCATGGAAGCTGCTGGTCTCTGTACCAAAGTGGAATGTGGCCGATGCTGCTTTGGACTGGAATCCTTGGTAAGCACCAACCGAGGTAAAGAAAATTAACAGAAATATGTAACATTTAAACTTTAAAAAACTGCTTGTTATTTAGCTCATTTTTCATTAAACCTTTTTTCAAACTATAATAATTCAAAATGTGCATAGAATATGTTTTGATGCAACTGCATTATCATTAGCTTATCTCTCAGGTGGAAGTCATTGATTAACCAGAAGGCTTTATCAAGTAAATTAACACTTTCACTGCAATCCGTACTCGACAACATCAAAGGCCCAAGGGCCATGTTGCCGGTGTTATCAGCATTCCACCAAAAGTTTTGAGAAAGGCTCTTACTATGTTTGTAATCCCTGTATAACAAGCCTCAGAGCTTGCACAAACTCAATATGAAATTATTTTAGTTTTTAAAAAAGTAAATAGTAACTAATTTTTAAAACATACTTATGGGAAAACAAGTGTTTTTTGATAATCTGAAAGATCTATTTTCATATGTATATATTAAAGATAAAAGAAACTTTAGATGAATTATAAATAATACAATGTCGTTCTAATTAGTTTTTACTTACGGGACTAGTAGGTTGGTTATTCTTCTGTTGTTAATTATATTAAATACTGGTTTTTAACTGCGGCTTCGCCACACATTTTCATAGCCCTTGCATGTGTAAGAGCACATCTGGTTCTAGTTAATTATATTTCCAAGGCCATTGTTGTGTTTACCTTGTCACAATCAAAAAAATATGTCAAAAAATGTCTATGGCCATTGTAATTTATTCCAGTCTTAGTATTTTTTTACAATAGTTGAATTGGCCTTATTTAAAGTCCCCATAATAGAAGTCAAGACAAAACAAGAAAGTCTTTATTTTCTCAGTCATCAAGAAGGAAATGGCATTCAAATACATTAGTATCTTAAAATTTTTCCCAGGTTTGTTTATCATTAGCTGCCTAGGTCTTCACATTCTCTGCGAGGTCGGCTCCTCCAATTCATGGAATTCTTTTACTGAGTAAAAGGATCTCTCTTGGAACCAGGAGTGCAGGCTTTTCTTCAACATCCTTCCTTCCGTTTTCTTCAGCTCATTCCGGGAGATTATTGAAGAATTTTTGCTACCAGCATAGGTTGGTTTTTGTTTCAGAGAGAGTTAACTTGTGGATCGGCGAAATAAAGTTATTGGCATGCCTAGTATTGTAAGAGTGAACTGTCTTGGTGCTGTTGGACATTATGAGTTGTCGATATCACAATACAATCTTCAATATAAAGTGGATTCTAAGATGAAAAATGTTTCTTATAATCAAGTCATGCCTTAGACAATCAAATGCCTTACTCAAGTCAAAAGCTTGAACTCCCACTACAGTATTTCCAGCCTCGATTTTGTCAACAATTGTGCTCAAACAGAACAACTATTGCAGTCATGGTGGATCCCGTATTCCCCCACGCGCTCCCATGCATCTCCTATCATACCACATGCTGTTTCTCTGTCAAAAGGTTGTCTTAGTTGAAGAAACTTTGAAACAGTCTAGCAGAGTACAATTTTCTCAATTGGATTTTGGATTCACAGTTGGAATCAAAGCTCGCTCGGCGCGCACACTTCTCTAATTGAGCTATGAGGTTGTTTACTGGATTTTTTTGTGAAAGAGGGATAATTTTTGGGGAAAGTTTTCATGTCTTGAGGGGAAAGTAACATGCTGAAGAGACAGTTGTGTGTGATATGAAAATGCGGGTACCTACTTCATTTTTACAAAATTTTTGAATTTTTGAGGATTATTTCATTTAAGCGCCAAAAGAGGATTTTGGGCGTTTTCCAGTGAGTCTATTACTTTTACTTATTTCTTCAATTGACGGTAGGTTCCATAGAGGTCAGTCGCATATTTCAACAGGTGGGTTCTGAAAAAAATTGCATTGTTGGGTTGACACACAGGTTCTGTTTGAGAGTCTCATCAGCAATAGTTTAAGAAATAGTTGTTAAAATGGTTGGCTATATCTAGATAGAGAGTCTGTCAATTTTGTCTATTTTTAACTATGAAGTTCAAATCCAGAAATTGTGGTCGTTTTGTTGCTGATGATTTCTCTCGCTGTTTATGATGTCCCAAACCAGCCTTATTTTTGTTAGCCTGCATTGTTCAATATGAGCAGCCACTAGCCTCTTGTATTAAGGTCCTTAGTTTTAAGTCGTAAGCCTTCTTTAGCTGCGTAGAAAGGTTTGTTTTACTCTCTTGGCTGCAAGAAAGACAATATCTCTCATTTGCTTTAAGAAAATCTTTCTTAGTCATAGCACCTTCCACTATCTTGTTGAAGTACATTAGTCAAAGATTCCTCAGCCAAAATATCGTTTGAGATTTTTGTTAAGTTCTCTGGACTTACATGTTGATGAAAGGTGGGTTAGTAGTTTTTTTTATTTCAAGAGACAGAGGCAGATAACAATGTTGTCCGAAATGGTCACTTATACCAGTTATGTGGAGAATCCAGAACTTTTATGAAGGACCTCGATAGCTTCTGCACTGTGATGTTAAATCAGATTATTAGGATGCCGAATTATATAACTTATCAATTAAAAATTTTTTATTTTTTTATTATTTTCAACGGAATCACCCATTTCAACAATGTTTCAATTTTATCTACATGCATAACAAGTGACTAAAAGAAACTAATTAGTAGGACTAAAACAAAACTAAATAGATTAAGCAACCTGTAAACAAAACACTAGATACATAATGAAACAAATAGATATGAATTATTGTAAGATGTCAATTAACAAGAAAGTATAAATAGGACTAACAAGTCATGTGTAACAATAAATAGATAAAATATACCAACAATAACAATAGAAATATGCTGACCAAGAACAATGTAGATGCAGCATTTGGATTATTTTAACTTTGTCTTGACAAGCACTTTTAATGTGTGCTGTCCATTTTAAAGAGGATTAAATTAGCCAATAGTGACAATACTAATAGGTTAACAGTAGGAGTAAATGGTATACAAAAGAATTGGAAAATATTAGGGAAAATAGTTGTTGCATTGTATGATAAGCTTAAAAACAGTAAGGGTACAGTTTCATGAACCTACAATGTAAAAATGTGTACACCAGAGCAAAATATCTGTATAGATCTGAATATTAAAAGACAGATAAAATTGATTAATCGAGAAATATATTACCTCAATTCAAAAAATAAAATGTATAAAGCTGCTTGGAAATTAATTAATACAGGAAAAAAAAAGGTTGGAAGAAAAAAATTCATGAAACTTTTATTGATTCTAGGACTTTTAATAACTTCTTTACACTTTCACCTTCTAATATTAATTAATACTTCTGGAACCAGCAGAATGACAATAACCTTGCTCTTGTATATTTAGTAAATTACATAAGAAATAAGGGTGTATAAGAAAAATGATTTTAAATGGAAAAATATTGAAAGAAATGATGTTTTTATATTGTTACATCTAGGTTGAGTAACCTCAAAAAGTGAGGATTCTATTATGGTTTTTCCAATGCAATTATGAAAGACATTCATTGACATAATATTAGAGCTAGTTACTTATTTATTTAATAAGATGCTTGACCATTGGAACATTTCCTCAAGCTTTAAAAATAACAAAAGTTAGTGCCAATTTTTAAAAAAGGAAAGATTGGACTAACCCCTCTAGCTATCAGACCAATCTCATTAGTTCCTATTCTTAGTAAAATATTTGAGTTTTGTATCAAAGAACCAGTGTATACACTTTTTTGGTGTAAATAATCTTTTTTGTTCGGACCTATTTGGTTTTTCTCCCACGTTTAAAACACAGTAAAAAGCGGGATTTGAAACTGTAACAGAACAGGTTATTCTGAATTGTGAAAAACAATTAATGACATCTACTACCTTAATTGACTTAAGTAAGGCTTTTGACTGCATTCCTCATGACCTGCTTTTAAAAAAGCTACATTTTTATTGGCATATAAAAATTAACATGGAAGTACGTTTATTTTCATCATATTTACAAAATAGAAGCCAGATGGTTTCACAAAAATAAAGATGTATCTGGTTTCCAAAAATGTTTTACTAGGATGTACCACAAGGCTCAGTACTCGGTCATTTTCTTTTTGTAGTAGCATATAAATAATTTTTTATTTAATATGCCTTGTAGGTCTGTTCTTTATTGCAGATGATACAACTATTTTAAATAGCAGATAAACATCTGGAAATTTTAATTGTAGAACAGGAGCAGGCAATGACTGAAAGCTATTAAGTGGTTTTAAAGCCCAACCTTTTGGTAATAAATAATAGCAAAACAGAAAATTTATTTTTTACTCTTTGATGGAAATTGTGTCCATGTTAGTAAATACACAAGAAAACTATTAAGCTATTAGGAATATACTTGGATAATCAAATTAAATTGGGATGCACATGTAAGTTTTCTTTGTAAAAAAATAGCTTAGGGGTACATACCTTATCAGGGGAAACTAAAGTATAATATCAGTACTGAAATGTTGGTCACAGCTTTTTATGCCTTTTTCCATTCCCTGCTCAGGTATGCGTGTAACACTTTGGGGAAACAGGTACTAGTGCTAAAAACTGCTTTCATTTGGCAAAATGAAAAAGTAATTAGATTTATTGCAAATGTTGGCAATAGAGTTTCTTGTGTCCCACTTTTTAAAAAATTTAGAATTAATGACCCTTCCATCCCTGTATATTTATTGTACTGTGTTACTTAGTATCAAGCGAACAATTAGATAGTTTTTATTAGTAGACAAGAAATACACTCCTACTGTACAATGAAAAAAAAATATGCTGTGAACACGATGAATGTTCGATTGGAGGGGAAAACCAAAGGCACTTTTATTT
Source organism: Homalodisca vitripennis (assembly GCF_021130785.1). Taxonomy (NCBI): domain Eukaryota; kingdom Metazoa; phylum Arthropoda; class Insecta; order Hemiptera; family Cicadellidae; genus Homalodisca; species Homalodisca vitripennis. Next base: position 5,926 of record NW_025790027.1, read on the forward strand.
ATATGAAGATTAAACTTTTTAATAATCTTCATGAAAAAGCATGGCTTGTGTCTATTAAATAGATTTAAAAAATGTTGTGAGTAATTGGCTTGTTGATAACACATTTTATTCTTTAAATGACTACTTAACCTGTGGATATTAGTACCGCGCGCTCTCGCGCGCGCGCTAATAGTTATGATTTTGTTGATAGTTATCTCTTGTTATTTATTTATTTGTTGTTAAATCTATTTCATTGTGAATTTTAATTTGTTGCATTTTTATCTAATTTATTGTTACCTTTTATTGTTTTATTGTTATGAAATTATTGTTTTATATTTACTATTTAATTTATTC
>NW_025790028.1:0-6106 GCF_021130785.1 Homalodisca vitripennis
ACAAGTTTGTTAAAATGTTATTTGAAATTCTAATCCAAAAAGGGTCTTTCAGAGCTCTTGTTTTGGAAACCGTATTCTTTTTTCCCCACAACGTAACTTTAAACCCAGTACAATTTGCGCTGACTATGTAAGAGAATAACAGGGATTTTTAAGCAAACTTTGTAAAAGTACGACAAAGCGTATAATTAATGAAGTCAATAAATATCGCATTAGGTATAGTCTATAATAATATTTAAGATTAAAAACAGTGTAAAATAAAACTCATTTTTTAATAGCTTTTCAAATCTAGTGTAAACAATTTTTTCTGAATGTCTTACTTTGTTTTATCCTTTCCATAATATAGCCTGAAAAAAAGGGTTTTTTTTAAATGAAAACGCAAAATCTTAAAAAATAGAATATGCGCATTAATTCTTTAAATAACGTATTGGTAAATTTAAGAGGGTTTAAAACATAAAATTTCGATTGATTTTGTATTTTTTGATTTATAAAAAAACTATTTAACGTTTTTATTTTACATAAACTTCAAAATTGCTACTAACCCCCCACTCCATATCTTTGAATTAATTATATTATAATTTAATTGCCTTTCTTATTAAATAATTTAAAGGATTGCAGGCATCATAGCCCCCAAATTTAATTTGTAGTTATGTTAGACTATTGTGTTTGGTAGTTTAATGAAATATCTTTAAGGAAAATATGCAGTGTACAAACACATTGGGCCAATATCAGCGTGGAAAGCACCGAAAACAAGAAACCATGAACTGTTAACCCTACAGCACATGTAGGCTACACAAGAAAATATCAAAAAATAAAGTGGAAACATAAGTATTTCAATAAAATTTTACTATTGTTGCTATTGGATATAGGGTGTTTTTCAAATCTGATGTCATCTTTGTTCCCCTCAACCAACATCAAAACCGTGAAACGTGAACAAAACATTCCCACAAAAACAATGAGAGCCAGGACCCTCTCAACATTTACCTTTTACTATTTTGATCTAAACCACACTTTAAGTCCGTTCTAAGCCCATTACCACTATTAAACCATCTTTCCTAATTATCTGTACAATTATTCTCGAAATAGCTGCATACTCTAAAACCCAGCTCTATTCCTGGCATCACTCTCTTTTAAAATATAAATGATAAAAATAAAATCTCCCTTTTAATTTACTAAATGCGAGACTATTTAAGAATGTTTTTTGCATTTAAAAAAAGTATTGTTGTAACTAAAGCTTTGTGAAACATGATCTCTAACAGATATCAGCTCAGGTATTAATTCTGTTTTGATCTTGTTATATTCACATATAAAATCAATGAAGTAGTGGTTTATTTTCAATACTACAATTATTTATTGTTTTAGATAAAGCAGTTTAATATACGAGTAGTTATCATTGTACCGTAACACAACAAATTCCTAGAAACCCCTCAAAGCAAAGTTATGATTCAATTACAAACTTAACGTTGCAATAATTGTTGTTTGTAAACTCTGTTAGCTCATACATTGGTCAGGCAACTCTCCAACTAGCTACTCTAAAGGGAAATGAGAATTAATTAGTATAAGGGCAAGTTTCCGATATCACTGGTGCAATAAAAGATCTAAGGAAAATAATTTTGTTTTTAATGTTATTGAATAGTAAACATCAAAAGTTCAACACAGTTTCGCATACATTTATTCCTAATTATTATATCATAAAGTTTCTTAAAGAAGAATTTTTATTTTACTCTAGTTTTAGTTAACAGTATATCTTTTCATTGTTCAATAAATATGACCATTTTAATCTTTAATCTTATATCTTTATACCATTGATTTAAAATTTTTAGTTAATAGTAATATAAATAATGTCAACAATAAGTATACACTTTTATATTCTAAACGTTCAGTTAGACAAGGAAAGTGCAGTATACTTCATAAAAATCTATGTGCATTGATAAGTTTTCGGTTAATACCCATTATAAATTTGCAATACACTGTGCCAATCTAAGAGTATACTTAAGGAAAATAAACCCGAATTATGATTGCTAAAGGCTGTTACGGATGTAACATTATTAAACAAATTTTAAAATTTTAACAAAGTTACCTATTGAATCTGTCCTATCATAATGTTGTTATTCACAGTACATCAATAATTGCAAGATGTAATAGTAGCATAAGGCCAAAGAATGGAGTAACAATATGAAGCTAACTTTAAAATGCTCACAAATATTACCATACTAAAAATACCTGTTATAGTATAAAAAGAACCCACGCACCCAAATAATCAAATCATAATCAACCTTGCAATGAATTAAGATATTACAAGGAGAAATTATTCACTTATTTATGTGATCAATTTAAAAACTTCTATTAACCATTTAACATTACGTACTATATCAATATTTAGCAAACACTCGTGGTCGTTGCTGAATACTTACTATTTTAAATCTTGTTGCATTCTCTCATTACTCTGGTAATCTATTACTCGTTTTAGGTTTCATACACAAGGAAACGATTTATAGTCTGTAAAATTATCTGTTTACACCGATAAGTTTGCTACCATAAGTCGTTGTAGGTATAACAATGGCATGCATCACTTATACAAGTACAAGATATATAATAAAATGTATCCTTAGTAACCTGTCGTTTACTAGATGAAAATGTATATTTAACCTAACAAAAGTACCTCTCGTCATATTGAACCTTTCAGGTTGTCCAGCTGATTTTTTACTTATTATAATTTGAAATTAGTTGATTTAACCATATTACTAAATAATTAGTACATTTCTCTGAATGTAAAAATATGACCGCCTACTCATTCTCTAAAATAGTTTTGTTATGAGTTTATGATTTGTCGAAGAAAGCTTTAATATGCATGATAGAGTTTCCGACAAATTATATATTTCATTGGAAGTGGCCACAATGATCTTTCCTGATGGTGGCCCAATACTCGCTTTGTGACGGAGTGGACATTGTGATTTTCACATATTGTGCTCGTGACTTGCATTCTGTGCAGTGACAACGCCTTAGCTTATTTATCTCCTGAACGAACTCAAAAACAACCTTTCAGATGTTTAAAATTATCTTTTCTTTCCCTGAATTATCTTCGCGAACCTGTGCTACACGTCGTAACTTTTAAGGATATATTTAAATCCTCGGAAAATTGTGTTATACGCAACATACGACAAGTTGTTTAGTATTGTTTCATCCTTGCCCATCTACGAATCAGCAAAATAATCAACGTTAAAGTTAGGTTAAAGAGACTATCATAAAATTAAAATTATTATGCTTTCCATTGTCTATTATTAGTACCTTAAGTAAGAGGCAGTATGAAAACAATAGTAACAGAATGACCTTTGGATTATCAAAATAAATCTAGTAACATTATCACTTCATGGACAGAATTAAATGTCGTTATGAATACCATTGAATAAAACATCAAAATTAAAACTGTCAACTTACTAGATAAATCTTACAATGTCGAAGAAGCCTAGCCAAAAAAACTAATATTTATAATATATTATAGTATCATATTTATAGTTTAATTGATTTATTTTAAAAACATTTTAAAACAATTCTTGGGCCCTATTATGCTATTAGGGAAATTAATTTGAATTAATTCTTGTATATGATAAATACAATTAATTATAATATTAGAAGTCTTAAGTTTTAGATTTTGTTGATTTGGGCTATATATTACGTTGTATATATATACAGGGTGTATATTTATGTCTGGAAACCACCAAATATAATCCTTTAATAATTTAAATATAAATTTTAAACCTCTTACAATCGTGATAGAGATTGGGCATTTACTTTTTGGAACAATGTTTTGTTATGTCATACCAACGGGGGACGTCCTGCCAAGGGTATCGTGAATATTCTTAATGGAAGCCTATACCTTGTTGATACATACATTTTAAAGGTAATAGCTTACTGAATTGACTGCCACAAACCGCATCTCAAAGGAATTATTCTATCAGAAAAACTAGAGCCATTTTTAGTCTGAAAATCTTCATGATGTTCAACAATGTAATTTTAACATGGTTCTTGCCACAAAATGTGTTTACACTAATTTTTTAGCATCTTTTTTTAATGTTCAATTAAAATAAAATAAACTATTTATTTTTAACGTGGTTAATATTAGTACAAATTTACCAGATTTTATTAAAATGAATAAAAACTTCATGAGTCACTTTCTCTGATTACTTATGAATCTGTACTTGGTGTTTTCCATTCAGCAGGAAGGTGTTAAAGAGACAAAGGTCACTAGCCTATGAGAAACATTATTGTTTTGTTCATAATCAGTTTGGTCTACAGGTTTCAGTTTGTTGAGCATGGAGCTTTCACTAGACAGGTCTAAGATTGGGAATTACAAATGGGAAGGTCATATCATACTTGTCGAGTTAATCAGTGTCTATGAAGCATTGGCTGTCAACAAGTTATCTTTAATTACAGAAGTTCAAGTTTTCATTTGGCATTTATACTGGAATTGATTGAAAGAGAACGAATTACCCTTGTTGATGGATGTCGAGGATATGGCGATCGTCAAACAGATATATCGGGCAGTTTGTAATTTGTTTAATGACACTTTCCCTGAAAGGAATCCCATAGGTGTTTCAACAATATCAAAAAAAACTATTGAGCGTTTTGAAATGGAAGGGCGTGGACGAAATCGGCCAAAGTCGGGGTAGGATACAATCTGCAACAGATGAAGAATCATGCACTAGATGTTTTGCACACATTTAATGAAGACCCACATACATCGCTCATGAAAAGCTGCACACGCAAACATGATATGCACCCAATGTCTGTGGAGTAAGATTTTGAAAAATAATAAAATACAAACCATTAAAAGTTCATTTAGTCCAACAGTTAAGTGAGGATGATTACGACAGAAGAGCTTGAGTTTTGTGAACTTGTGTTGCGCAAATGTGATGACAATAGAGATTTTCTGGACCAACATACTATTTTCTGATGAGGCAACTTTTTTCCTAAATGGCAATGTTCCAGGCACAATTGCCGTATACTGGCTAGTGAAAACCAACATTGGATTACTGGCGTCCCATTCACAGCAACCACAAAAAATGAACGTATGGATTGTGGGAATTTTAGGTAAACCAAATTGTTGGACCTCTTTTTCATCAATCGGAAATTTAAATGCCGAACTTTACTACAATATGCTCCAAAATGAACCAATCTAGCTATTCAAATTGCATCAGGAGCTACTTTGATAATGTATGGTTTCAGCAGGATGGTGCTCCACCCCAATATGGGAGACAGGGTAAGAGAGTATATGGATTTAAGGGTTTCTCATAAATGGAATGGCCGAAGAGGGAGAAATCGAAATGGCCTCCAAGATCTCCGGATTTGTCTCAACCAATCGATTATTTTTCTATGGGGTCATTTCAACTACCAATGTTTTATAGAAGAAAGCCTCATAATTTGGAAGACCTAAGAAACAGGATTATAGAGGAGATTGCTTTGATAACTGACGAAATGTTTGGCAACTCTGTCGAATCATTTTACACAAAGATTGGCTCAATTTGTCAAACAGTAGAAGGAACACAGTTTGAACAATTGCTTTGACACCAAATGCAGGTAAACCGTTTGTTTGTACGGACTTTTCTCACAGCATACATTATTTTTTTATTTGTAATAAGAAATCAATAACATAAGTATTTCCATAAATGTACTGTAATAAAAACTGGCAAATTTGTGCAAATAGATCCAGCTTAAAATGAAATTTTAGAATTATTTAATTGAACCTTTAAAAAAAGAGCTTTAAAAAACTTAGTGTAACACTTTTTGTGGCAAGAACCAAGTTTAAAAATTACATTGTTGAACATCAGTGAAACATTTTCAATACTAACACTGATAATTTCTGAAAGAATAATTCCCTTGAGATGCGGTTTGTGGCATTCAATTCAGTAAGCTATTACCTGTAAAGTTAATGTATCACAAGGAATAGGCTTCCATTAAGGAATATTCACGTTACCCTCGGCAGGACGTCCCCGTTGGTGTGAAATAACAAAAAATTGTTCCAAAAAAGTAGATGCCAAATCTTTATCACGATTGTAAGAGGTTTCAAATTTATATTTTAATTATTAAAGGATATATTTGGGTGTTTCCA
>NW_025790029.1:0-5342 GCF_021130785.1 Homalodisca vitripennis
AACTATGCAAAAAAAAAAAATTTGGGGCTATCTGTAGTAAATCCAAAGTCCCACAAATATAAACCAAATAAAGTCCGAACATTCTTAAAGAACAACACTTAAACTCCTTTGTGTTTTCAAAAATAAAATATTTCAAACTCTTTAAATTTTAAATATCATTTTTTTTGGAAAATGTAATCCCTTTTAAATTTAAAGGGCTCATATGTTCCCAGTCACCGACATAAACTTCCAAACGCAGCCCTTTCTTCCCCAAACATTTCTTGAACCCCTTTGGGAAAACAGGCAGTGCTCGAGCTTTCCCCAAGGGGAACAGGGGCAGCCCAACTTTCCCTTCATTGACGGGTAGAAAAACCAGTACGTGATAATTAAGCTTTTGTAAGTCGAGTCCCCGGGAGTAATGAAGGAGTATAATGGGGGATAAGACTCATGGGATTTTTCCCATACAAAATGGTTTGATGAGTTTGCTAGAAGACCCACCGGGAAAACCCTTGACACTCTTATTACGAGAAGTTACCTGTAACTAGTTGAAAAAAATAATTTTGGTTTTATTAAATTTAAAAATTAATAAAATTTTGGAAACAAAACTTTCCCTGAAACATAACCTTAAAAATAATAGGGTTGTCAAAAATTTTAGAAAAAATTTAAACTAACAAACGGGTTTTTATGCAAATACAGTGTCTAAATACTAATAGAGTTTTTTAAAAAAACCTAGAATGGCATAAAAACATAAAAATTGTTTATTGCATCGCAATGATTTCCTCCCCCAGCAGAGAGATACTTTTTTTTCACCTCAGGAGCTTGAAATACTTGGCAACACTGCAAGAAAGTCAGATAGATCCAATCTGGTTTAAAATTTTTAATCATTTTACCCCACTTTTAAAAAACCCTGATGAAAAGTCGGGGTAAATAGGATACAAAAGCCAAAAAGGGACATATATATTTAAACCCATTAAAACAATGTGAAAACCCAAATAAAACGTAAGTTTGGTGAAATTCCTACCACAACAGAAATTTGTCATAACCCAAAATAAAACCAAAAAAATTTTTTTAATTACCTCAGAAGATTGCACTATTTGGCAACACTGAAAGGGAACGGTTGAGAAACTAGGTAAACGTTTTGTATTAATTATTCTAATAAAATTCATGTTTTACAAATTAAAATTAAAAATATTTAAATTAAACTAATAAAATTTTTCAATACTGATCTCAAAACACGCAAAAAAGAAATTTTAGTGGGTTTTTTCCTTGTTATATTTAAAATTAATATCAAATATACATAACTGCACAATTTCGGGGGGTTTTGTTCCATACTTTGTGAGTTTTAAAAAAGTTTTTAGCATTTAAAACCACTTGGGTAAAACGCTATTATTTTTGTTTTCATGCAGGTTTTTTTAAGGAACCGTAACACAAGGGAAAAAAAATTTTTTTTAAAATTTTAGTTTTTAAATCTTAAAAATTACTTTTTTGGGTTTCAGGGAATCATGTCCAATGTCTCATCTATATATATATATAATATGTTTTATATATATATAATATATATATAAAATGAATGTTTGTGTGTTTGTTCTTTATGGAATCGTAAACTATTGGACCGATTTTAAATGAAATATTTTGTGGGGTTTTTCAGGGGAAATTTCGAGAATGATCTAGAGAATTCAAAAATTTTTGGGTTCCAAAATTTAAAATTTTTTATTTAGTTAATTTTTTAATTATAAACTTTTGTTGATGTTGGAGTTTTTTTTATATTGGATCCGACAGACTGCGTTTACAACCATTAATACAAAGCGAACTGTTAATACTTTCAGCTGAAGTTCATCAAAGAGGCAGAAACATTTGTTTACATTTAAAATTTAAAAAAAAAATTTTTATTGTAAATTTGCTTGACCCAGTATGTAATGCGGGTTTTGCATAAAAGGGGAACGTCATTGCCAAATTTTTAAATTCAGATTGCACCAATGATCAATAAACTATCTAATGCAATTTAAAATGCTCTTAAAAAGCTATTATGAAAACAACCTCATTGTACAAATCCGTAATGTTTGCACAAAAAGGTTAAAACGAAAATTTTGGGTTTCATCGAAGGAAATGAAAAGGCTGACACTTTTTTGATCGAAATTGGGTTTCTTATAAACATTTTCTTTAAGGAAAACTCCTAAATAATACGGAAATAACTTAGACAGAAAATTTATTTTTTAAAAGACCCAATTTGATTTTTTTTAACCTAATTAGTTTTTCTGAGATTCATCCATATACATGAATTGGGTTTTGAATAACTTATCAACACCTAGCAAAAACCACGAAAGATGGAGGCAGGGAAAATGGTACATACCCCCATAATGCGCCCAAGAGGCCACAAAGGAACGACTATCAATTATCTCAGCAATGTTTTTGAATGTGATAGAGAAAGAATAAGTGAATATAGTGTACGTTTTTTAACGGGAAATTTCGTGGAAAACCGCGGGCAACTGCAAATTTTTTAAACCCAAAAAAAATTTAAAATATATTTTAAACGCTTTTTAATTTTTTTATTTTATTGATATTTAGAACAAAGATTTCAGACATATTTAAACTTAATGGTTTGAACTCAAAAAGTATACACTTCCCCAAGAAAAACTAAAAATTATTTGGATGTATAGTAATCAAATTTTAAATGGGAGATCTCAATTTTTTTTTATGCAAGCAAAAATTAGGTTTGCTTTTGTTTTTATGTTTGAATTATTCTTATGGGGGTAAAAAAATCATAAACCCTAACATCTCTTATGATTGTTTTTTTTTCTGCAGAATGCGCCGAGCAATAAAAAAACTGTTCCCAAAAGAATACTAAAATTTAATTTTTTACTAAAAACACATCAAAAATTTAAAATTTTAAATTTTTTAAATTTTCTGGCTAATAATAAGCACGAAGTTGATAGAAAAAGCATTATTAAATTTTTGAATTTTTTAACTAACTGAAATTTGGAAATCTTTGCACCTCTGTGGATTCCCCTTTATTTTTTCATTGAAACATTCCCAAAGTTCTGGGAAAAAAACTTAGGTCTGAACAAAAAATATTTCTTTAAAGGGTATCTCTGCTTTAAAGGGAGAATTTAAAATCACACATACTATATAATACTATCTAAACTTTTTAATAAAAAAAAATTAATAAAATTTTAAGAAAGAAAACCTATTTCTCTGTTGGTGGTCCGATAGTATCCTTCTGACTCTGCTCCCCCAAGGAAACTCCCGAAAGTAGGATCACATTTTAAAAATCCTTCCCTTTTTTGGAGTCCCCCCCTTCTTTTAAAAAAATTTCCCTTTACGTTTTCCTGGAAAGAATCTTTCCCTTCCCGGGTGTAACCACACCTTCGGTTTCCCATTGTCTTTTCAAGAGAAAATTTCTGTAACATTGGTTTCAAGCTATCTCTGAAATGTAAAATTTTTTTGCTGCAAACCGTAAATAAAAAAGATTCGTTCTCAAGGTTATCAATGACTTAAAACAATCAAGGGTTTTTTTCTATAATTTGTTGTTTACTTTAAATAAAAAATTAATTTTACTTTTGCAATTGCTTTACTTTTAATAGTGAATTGAAGACACAAAAAATCTAATCTTTAGAGGTTTCCAAGCTGTATTTACCATATACCAGATTTTTTTTCAGCCTTCAAATTGACTGTAGAAAAGAATGCAAAGGATTCTTTTAAGAACCCTCTGTTATCTTTGGAGGCAACATTGACTGAGTGTGGGACAAGCTTCTCTCCTCTCTAAACTAAAGTAGAAAAAAATCAATTTTCACTAAAAAAAACAATCCTCTTTAATGTTTGCCTTTTTTCTTTGCTTTGTTTTATTTTCTATAAAATATAATATCAAATTCTTAAATAAATTTTAAAATTTTTAATTTACTTCAAATCAGTATTTTTAAATTTTAAAAAATTTTATAAAATTTAAAAACCACCTACTCTCAAGATAAAAATCATAAACCTAAAATTTTTTTTTTTCAGTCGTGCCACAGGCCATTAAAGCCCATGTAGGCTTTTTCCCCCCTTTAACTTTTTTACTTTAAAGTAATTAGGTAACAAATTAAATCTAATGATAAAAATGATGTTTTTGTTTTTTTTTTATTTCAACTATCTATCTTAATTTAGATGTCGGATTTTTTTTTTGAGACATAAATGTTTTATTATGGGTATTAAGTTTTTATATTATTAAAATATTCAGAATTGGTTAAAAACATTGTTATCCAAATGCTTCATGTTTTAATATAAATTATTTACTTCTTAAGTACAGGTTATATTTTCTGTAAAATAAAAATTTTGATTTTGTTTGGAAATGTCAATGTAAATTATTTAAAATATAAAATATAAAACCCTCGGGGCCCCCATGTATACTAAGTTAAATTAAAATCATGGCAGGAACTGTTTAATAAAATTTGTAAACTTCCCAGGGATCAATCTTAGGCTCTCTTTAGTTTTTCCCCTAAATTTTCTTTTTTCTATTAACTTCATCAGAATCAGTGTTCCAAAACATTCACTCCCCTTTAAAGGAAAAGTTGTTATGTGGTTACTAATTTTTTTAAGTTGATAAGAAAATTTGTTATTATTATTATTAAAAAAATAATAAGATAATTTGATATTGTCAACAACAAAAAGTAACTTCCTCGTTCTTTGTGTTTTTTCCTTTTCGGTGTCACTAACAGAAGACACCCGATTTGTTACTAAAAGGAATACAGCAATTTTATATCACAAAGTTTTCATATTTTTTGTTCTAAAATATAAAAACATAAGAATGGTTTATTTTTAAAAAATAAAATTTAATTAATAAAAACGTAACGTTCGCAAGCACGTCACAAAATTTTTAAAATTTTCCTACAACACAGATTAAAAAGTTTTTTAAAAAAACCCCCAATTTTGATAAAATAGAGGACTTAAAAAAAAATGAATGACCACAAACGCCACAATAACAAAATCACGTAATCTCGAGTCGAAGCGGTATTTACTGTCCAAACGAAAAAGTAAGTACAAGCCTTGGCTTTTCCTCTCTCCTATCAGCTGACGCTTTCTCCCACAACAATGTTTGGAACAGTTTTTTGCGTCACAGCGCCCCCCCTTCCGGTACGTGCGCCACCCGTAAAAAAAGTCGGATAACAAGGTAAACCCACCAAAACGTGACCGTATTCAAAAAAATATGCAACTCGGGAAAGTGTGGTACGGGTTTTTGAACCGGGGTTTACCAAAACGACCTTGGGTTTTTTTTCCCCTAATTAATGCTTTTAAGGAGGTAAAATTGTTTTTTTGAATGGTATTTTTTTTAATTTCAGAGACCTTCATCCCCAACTTTTCTAAAGAAAGATAGATAACGAAAAAAACAT
>NW_025790030.1:0-5785 GCF_021130785.1 Homalodisca vitripennis
AAAAATTGTTCAGGCCCCACGAGCGATAGGCTTCACTAACGCTCAGCTTGCATTTATAAAAATAGAGGAAAGTGCCCAAATTCGGACCCCCATTTTGTTTTAAAAATTATAAAATATTTTAAATTATTGAAAAAACCTGTTTTAAAAACTATGTAATATTTATTTACTATTCGTGAAACTTTTGTAATTTTTTTTATGCCAAAAATATATATAAGTTTACAGGAGTAAAATAAAAAAATTTGTAAACCTTACACTTCAGTGAATTTCAAAAAGGTTGCCTAAACTGGACCCCTGGGTAAAATGACAAAAAAACTTAATTTACTGAACTAGGAAAGGGAATAAAACTGAAAATAAATTTGCAAAACGGTTTGACAGAAAAGTTTTTTATTTGAACTTTTTTTTAAAAACGTAGAAAATTGAAAATTTTGAAAATTCAAGGTTGGGAAAAAGTACATTGGGTTCAGTGAATAGGTTGTAAAATTATTAAAGGCAAAATCACAGATAAAAATTTGTCCTTATCAGCTCCTGCGCAATCTACATGGGCCCACATAGAACACATGAAAACAACATTACCCAGAGTTCTCCTTTATTGTCCTCTGAAAACTTTCTGTCGCAAAACATACAAGCCGCGTCGTCTTCTTTGGCTGGAATTACACCAGGAGGTACCTCGAGTTCTGAATTTCCGGATAGACACTCTCATCTGCTTCACTGCCGTACTTTTTCATCCCGTTATCAAAAGAAGACGTTTCTTAACCAGTTGTTTTCCTTTCTTCCGGGTTTCCCCCCGACATCCTCCAGTATACGGTTCTTTGCCTTTTGCTGTGCTTCCTTCTCTTCTTTACTTTTTTGGCCTCCTCTAATTGAGTTTTATAAGGAGTAGAAGAAAATGACTGTAGACTTGCAGGCTTTTCGTCCTCTATTTGACGTTTTTTCTTGACTTGTGGAAGTGGGGTTATGTCAAATGGGCTGATCTGACAAGATGGGGCAGGGCTCATCTCGAGTTCTTCATCCGGCAAAGGAAGATAACCAACTACTAAACTTGTTGATGCTGATGGCCTATTTAAATCGATCTCTTAAAAACCACCTTGTTCATTCGAAGTACTTTGGTTCTGATTTATTGGGGGGCCCTTAGGTTTGTGCCTTTAGGTTTATTTTTCTTCAATACAGCTTCATAAAAAGAGGAATCTCTTTGTTTGTTAGCTTCTTCTATGTATTCAGCGTCCGAGAATATTGTTTTGTTCAATGGCCATATCCCAGTTACTTTAAAACCATTGATCGCTACTTCAGCTCTCTGACATTTGATGTAAGCTTTACCAAATAACTCCATCACATCAAACGCGGTGACAGGACGTTGGTTAATTCTGAGCCACTGTCTTATTTCATCACTGTAATGGATTTTCAGAGGCCCCATGAAGGTCTTGTCCAACGGCTGGAGTTTATGAGAGCAGTGGGGAGGCAGAGAAAGAATGGTCACATGATTTTCTTTTGCCAGGTCAATTAAATCTATGTTTTGGGTGTGGCTAAAGTGCCCATCCAGCAACAAGAGCACAGGTTTTTCTTTGGTGGGATTGGAGAACTTAATGAAATGTCGAAACCACTCTGTAAAGAATTTTTTCTGAATCCATCCTAAAAGGATGTGTGGAAAAGATAGTTCCAGCTGGAGCTCCTTTTGTAAGTTGTTCACTCATGTTTTTTCTAGGGAAAACTACCAACGGGGGCACAAAAGAACCACTAGCACTCATGCAAGCTACAACAGTGATTAGGGCCCCCCCACGCTCTCCTGAAATCAAGGAAGCAACCTGTTTTTTCCCTTAGACCTACAACCTTTGCTACTTTTGATTGAACAACGGTTATTCCGCTCTCGTCAACATTATAAATTCTATCAGGAAATAAATTTTTCCTTCTCATAAACTTCATCCAAAAGGCCAAAAAACATCTCACATTTTCCTTGCTAAACCCAAGAGCCCTGCTATAAAAAGTCCCAGTTGGCTTTCTTTCTGATAACTTAGACTTGTGCCTTTGTAAAAAAGACGTACCCATTTTTTTCCCTGCAATTTCATTTTGAAAGGGTGTGCGATTTGATTTCTTTCTGCGAATTGGACAGCGATTCTTCGGAGATCAGCACGAGTAAGACCAAAAAATGATGCCTCCATCGCAAGACAGTAAGTAACTAGCTCCTCTTCAATATCTTTACTCAAAACAGTTGGCCTTTCCTCACTTTACTTTTACTGCCTCTTCAGATGTGCCGTACTTAACATTAGATAATCTTATAAGAGTAGTTTTGGGCACATTGAAGTGTTTACTGCCTTTTTCCACCCCATATTTTTTTTACGAACTGCGTCTATTGCTTTTATCATGTCAGATTATTCCATTTTCGCTGGGCTATTTTCCCCATTCTTTTTTTTAATCTGAAAACAATACAATAAGGAATTAATCTGGAAAAAATAACTAGGCCTATTTTTAAATAAAATATCACACGTTATGCAGGGGGTCCAGTTTAGGGAACTGTTTGGGGTCCGTTTTAGGCACCTCTTTCTGAATTTTTAAAACGCCATATTTAATTAAAAAAATATCCCATGGAAATAATTACATGGTTACGTGATTCCTTCAACATTACCATTTAAGAATATATAAGGGTTGTAAGGCTTACCTGTCACTTATCGCGTCCAACCTAAAAAAAACTGAGCACTCACAAAAACTTTTAGTATTGCAAAAACACGTAATGGCCGACTGTCAAGAAAGCAACTGGAGCAGGTGACGCTAGCGCTCTTCTACTTTGTGGTGGAACCTTGCACTAGTATTTTAAAATGTTTGTTGCTAGGTTTCAGCACTCATCAGAGACAATAACCATGGGTCCACATTAAGGCAGGGGTCCGTATTTGGGTACTTTCCCTACAGTACAAATATGGAGCTATCAAACACAAAAGCGGTTTTAAGAAAACGATATGTGGTTACATATGATTTAAAACTTAGAAATAAGGAAATTACTCAGCATTATAAACTACAGTGTGGTAAGGGGAACTTGAGCAGGACATACAGGTATACTACACTTACTATGAGAAAGACGGAACGAGTTTTAAACATAATTCTAATGACCTTCCTTTGTTGAATAAAGAAAACACTGGCAGGCATTTCCCGATGATCCAAGGGCCTATGAGATCTAGCTGCTCTAAAATATATAGAAATCTTCAAGAGTTAATGAATATTGAACCCCAAAATAATTCTCTATACCCAATTGGTATGTTCATAATCTTGGCCTCTATAGAACTGGGAAAACCAATACATAAACATATCAAATTTTTGGATCTGTGATTTGTCAATCATGAGTCGGAAGACTTCTTGGAGAGAAAAAGGTGATAAAATTAATTTGATTTTGAAAGGCAAAGATCTTCAAATCCTTAGATACATTAACACTGATCCTAAGTATTTTTTTATCATTTTTAAAAAAGCAATTGAGGATACCCGCAATTGTACTCAGTCTTCAAAGGACATTTGCGCTTACTTCCGGTGTGATAGGAATTTCAGAAGGGTAAAGTTGGTGTTAGACTGTGCTTCTCCTGTACAGTCATAGAGAGCAAGTTGATGATGCATAGCCGCTGCCTATGTTTTTCAACCCCGACCGTTAAAAAGCCTATCTTTTCTTCTTCTTAAATGGCAGAAAAAGTCTTTTACAAAAATTTTAGAAGCCGAGCAAAACGGAGACCGCTTGAAACGTTAATGGTTAAGAAGGCTACTGTATGGGGCCATTTCAAGTGTAGGCTACGGCAGTATAGGCTATGCCAGGCCTATAGCCACTTATAGGCTATAACAGAAAGTGATTTTTTTTTTAAAAGGTATATTGGAAAAATACAGGCTTTTGCAGGGTTCGACGCTTATGTTTATGATTTTACATAATCAAATATTTAAGTGCATTATTTGTTAGGCTTATTGTTAAAATATACAGCTTCGACGATACTTTTTAGCCGATTTCGTGTTATTAGATAACGAACTAAAGGGTTTGCTTTGTATTGATCTAATTGTCATTATATACAAAATTATGCATTTCTTATAAGTTATGGACTGTTCAATAATTTTTTATATTACACTAAATAAAATGTTAATAGTACTTAAACACTGAGCATTGCTTTCCACGCCTTAATTAATTTGAAGCTAATTAGATTGTCCCAATATGATTAACTGTTCATCTGTAATTCAATCTATATAGTATACAATTGAATGTTTGTGAGTTTGTCCTTTATGGAATCGCAAAATTTTAGTCAGACCATTATGAAAATTTGTATGTATACGTATTTTTTTTCACGGAGAAGGTTTATAAGCTATGCCCATTGATGTAACTCACACCACCAAGCGGCGCTGCAAAAGATAAAAGGTTTAAAAGCGCCTGCACACTATAAACTGCAAATTTCGAGACAGTTACGTATATTACATAGCCAAACACTATTTGAAAAACGCTAAGTTATTATGTATGTATGTATTGTAGTATGTATATTTGTCTTTAAGACACATTTCTGATTGAACTTAAAGTTTGAGTGTTAGGGCAACTTTATAATAAAGTACATGTACGTGCACAAAGGCTATAAAACATAAACAGATTTTCTTGATCGTGGCAACAAGGCAAACTCAAAATCTGCGTTGTAAATATAAAATTTAATTAAACCAGAAGTTCACATACACGGGCATAGCTTACGAAAAGCGTGCAAAGCCGCGGGAAACAGCTAGTTATTCAATAAACATTATGAGAGAATAATTTTGCTAACAATCCCCGTGCTTTGTAAAGGATACAAATTTCATTCACGACTTTCTAGATTTCCTCTCAACAGAATTTAATGAATTTGTAAATATAGGACAATATTACTAGTAATAAAGATAAACAACAGACTGTTAAAAACTACATTAATTTATAATTTAGATGGTAATTTTTTAGTTATTCTCCAGGGAAGAAGGAGTTTGGGTTGTTTCATGTTTATTTATAAACAATTGAAATTAAAGTAGTCACTTAACTCTGGGCCCTTTTTAATTGTCCATGTATCTCTAAGAATGTCAGACTCATGTAGACTTCTGAACAGCATGATTCAACTCTTCTTAAGTATACCGAACAAATACATTTGAGATTGTATTGTGATATGTACGACGTTACTATCAAGTTCCCATGTAAAATGTCTTATAATGCTTTTTCCTAGTGGGCTTTAGTAATACTGATTTTGACCACACCCAAGTAAAAGATATTTTGTTTTTTAAATTATATTTGTCAATCCTTAAATTTTCTAGCCCTTTCGCAATTTTTTGCTCACTTAGGACAAGAAGCTGAGGGGAAACCCTTTTTTTACACTTAGTCCTAATAAGAAAAATTCAGTAATTATGAGTCAGGTTGAGGTTGAGGGCTTGAGTCCGCCTTCTGTCAATATTCCATGGGATCACTGGCAGTCATGCGACCTTGCAAGAAGGGGAGGGCAGTTCTGCCCTAGCCTTTCTAGTCAAAGCGGGCAGGCAAATAATAACGCAGGTTCAAATCCTTTCTGAACTGTTTTTTTTTTCAATATTGTCTAACACTGGATAAATTGTCACTCTCATTATTCTGCTCGGTAAGTAACCCCCCCTACCTGTGATCTAACGAGGGGTATCAATTAACGGTTAAAAGCTTAGGAATGAATAGCTCATGTATTTCAGAAAATGTGATTAAAACGAGACCTCCGGGGGAGAAAGTAAAATTATAATACAGACCACAATATGATTATGTAACAACCAATCATGCAACTGACCTATGGCCAATAGTAATGACGGTTTT
>NW_025790031.1:0-3858 GCF_021130785.1 Homalodisca vitripennis
AACGACGCGTAGAAGTCTACCGCTTATGGAGTCTGCGCTAACAATTCATTGTTTGTTTCGTTACCTGTTGAGTTTGATGAGGATTTGTAAATTATTGGTTGTTAACAATTGTTGATCCGTGTGTGGAGGGCGTGATGCGAAATGTCGCAACGTGAAACCTTCTTCCAAACTTGTTTGTGCGTGGGAATGGAACTGCATGTTGTCTGTATCCATGCTGTGTCTCTTCTCTTACTTCTCCTGCAGGAACACTTGTTTCCATTGGTTTTTATATGAAAGTTAATATATAAGTTGGGATTATTTAAGTGGATAGCAAATATATTGTTTTTATCTTGTAAATATTGTTTTTTTTTACTTAATCATGTTAAATGCCGGAAGTTATAGCATATATGGTGTCAACTATATTTTTAAAGAGCTTAGTTACATTAATATTGTACAGTTTTGGCGTAATTTTTTTTCACTATTTTTTATTTTTTAATTGTTATATCTAATTTATTGTCATTACAGTTACAGGGATTTGGTTCAAATAATTTTATAAGTGATAATTTTCTCTTTTTTCTTGTTCTTAACAAATCAATATCAACATATAAAATTGGGCCCTGTGTAATACCAAAGTATTCAACCTTAATTGTTGATTATATTCTGTTACAGTTAATTTATATGTATTAACATTGCATATAAATTTCGAAATAAGTGTATAAAAATACTGGTTTAAATAATATTGCTATTTAAATGCAATAGTTGTGTGATTAATTGATCTAATAATTATGTGTTAGGGGAGAGATAAAAATATTAGGGTTCATTTCAACCAATGAAATGTCTTGACCATCTTGCCAGCAAATCTCTTTATTATAATTCATATTCTAGGATAACATGTCTCCATCTTACTAAACAAAGCCATAGCTCTGAATTACTTGAAACACTCTTTCTTGTTAGAAAGCCTTTGTTAAAAAATCTAGTCACTCCAGATACTTACAACACCACATAAGGCCAATGTACAGATTAAAAATGTTATATATTTAAATGTTATTTTTATTAGTGCCAACGGGACAGCTGATTAGAGGAAAAGCACTCTTGTAGAATCATCATGATTTTCATGGCCAATTTTCAGGGTAATAAGAATTGTTGATGATAAGCTTGATTTAAAAAAACAAAAACTAAGACTAATAACTGAAGATTTTGTGTTAAATCAAGTAATTTTTCAACTTAAAAGACTTGTAAATTTTTACAAACAAGCTCATTTTTTCTGAATAAAATTTGAAATCTACTTGTCGCTAATGTTGATATCTATTATAGATAAATTTATGGGTTTGGAACAGTTTGTTGACTGCTACAGTTCTGTTTACTAGCTGGATCATGTTGGGTAACTCTGTTTTTGGTTATGAATAGACAAGTGGGTTCTCAATTACATTCACTTCAGTTGGGCAATATTTGTTAGAAACTTTTGCCCATGTTTTGTTTATATCTTGTAAAACATCTTTCTTTTTCACATTTTAAACTTATTATGTAGTATTTTCCCAAAATTAGATTATGAAAAATGTTTAGTAAAAGAGAGTTAATTATTAATAAACATTTTTAATGTAAACCCTTAGTAGTTTAAAAATGAATGACCATTTTTCACAAATATTTGAGAAAGTAAACCTTCAGGATGGTTGGATAAAAAATTGAGTTTTGATTCTGTGTATTTGAAGAGTATCCTAATTAATAGTAACCATGGCCAAAGTTCCTATTACATAGTATCATTAGATTATTTTGCAATATTCGAGTCATTATAGGTTTTAGTTGCAATTTAATATTCCGGTTTTGTTTTTGAACTTCTTTTCTAGAAATTCTCTAGCATGCGAACAATCAAGGTTAATATTTTATTTTTTTGATAGTATGACTAGATATATTTTATGTGAAGCCATTTCATTTCTCTGTGTTGATGTATAAGTATGCCGAGCCAACTGAGGGTTAGGCTGCCTTAGTCACTAGAACATCGCTCCTTGATTTTTTACATTTCACTTGTCAGGCATTGAGCAATTATTTTGGTTCAATAGAGTAATATTGCAAGCGCGAAGCCAGTTGTTGTCTGATTATTTATAAATAACAATTCACCTAAAACTACGGAATTTTGTTTTTAAATTATTTCAACCCCTTTTAACATTCCATTATAATCCTTTTCGCTTGAAGGAGACCAGCGTTAGTGGAGGAAACTTAACGAACTCCTGATCAGCATGTATTAATGACCAACTGCACTGCATCTACGTATTTGAATGGACTTGTTTGGTCCACGCAAACTCATTGAATCTGTTTTCTTCAAGTTTGCTTTTTGTTTTTAATATACAAGGGCTAATTCAGAGAAAGTAAGACCACCATTTCAATAAATAGTTACAAGAAAATAAAGGGTAACACCACTATTTTGTGGGTATCTGGCTTAGGTACACTTTATAATCCATTTCAAGGTGGAGCATCGTAAAATTCAAGTTTTTGTCTCAGGCTTATTAACCTCCCAAAACATGAGGTGGACCGTTATAAAATTCTCATCGAGTGTGGTTTCAATATTTCCCGTTGGGCAACAAAATCACTCAACAGCCAAGATTCACTTTCATGTTTTACATTATGAGTGGAAATGTGTAGTCTTGTCATTATTTGTTTTAGATTTATTTTAATGGAAGAAACAAACATTCATAATGAACTTAGGAGTAATCGAAACCAATGTGAATGAGGACCTTACTTTTCATGAGAACTTTACTGTTGCTTCACAATTTTGGAACTTTCTGATAAATTTCTCTGCATCCTTTTACACAAGAATACACACACAAAAAATAGGGTACTACGGAGTTATTGGGCGTATTGGATACCAAAACTGTTTACAAACTTTTTACCAAGTTCAAAAATAGCAAGTTGTTGATCACTTGGCTCACTAAACAAACAACTTTCACCTCTTGTTCCAGAAAACATGAAGCTGTGGCTTACATCTAAGCGGTTTTTTGCCAATGACAAAGAGCTTCAATAACACTTTTAACAGGTTACCTTACCATTCACAGGAAGCAAATTTGTGAAGAGGAGAAGGTTATTTCAAACACCATTTTTAAAGATATAAAAGGTTATAATTAAGTTAACTAGCAGTTACCAAAAGTTAAAGATTAACTTTTACGAGCTTCTCACATGATCTCGAGCTTGAAATTGGGTGGGGATTATCTTGAGGGATGTTTTTTCTTTTTTCAACTCCATTCAAAAGCCTTGCACTGATGGCCAGGGGCCATTTCCGATCGGTTACTTTCTTCAACCTCGAGATCACATGCCACGATCGTCTCAAACAGTGGATCTTGAATTGGGAAAAGTTTGGATCCCGGAGACCACCATCCTGCCTCTTACCTGACAGAAAAAGGAAAAAACATCCCTTGAGATAGTATCTTATAATTCTAAACTCAGATCACATGACTTGCCTCATTAACGTTGTTATATTTATAATACATAAGGTATGTATTATACCTACTTATAATAGTCCTAATAACAAATAGTAGATGGAGACAGAAGTGGTCCTCCTTCTCACACGAATACCGTTTCCTTTTGGGAGAAAGAAAGAAGAAAACCAACGAACTGACCTTTTCAGAATGAGATTTTCACCAGAAAGTGCAAATAATAAGTTTGTTTATTGCTAAATAGTGTAAGGTTTTTAGAGTTCTCGGTAGGAAAAACACTCTTCTAAAAATAGTGGGCCCGAGGGATAATACCAAAGTTGCACAAAGCTGGAGTTTTCAGTTATCATCTAATACAATTTTTAATATCTTCACTTGGTTATACTTTTTTATTTAAAAACATCAGAATATTTCTCTCTTTAATTGTATGAGCGTAGTAAATAACTTAAAAAAAAAA
>NW_025790032.1:0-6850 GCF_021130785.1 Homalodisca vitripennis
ATGATTGAGAGATTAAATTAAATAAATGGAAAAATTATGGAGAAAAACTCATATTCACATCACAAATGTAAACAAGTCAAAGAACATTCCTTGTGGTTGTAGGGCCGGTGATTTGGCAACATTCAACTAAATAGTCTTCAAGTTGTTCTGTTAAATATAGACATACAAGGAGAACAAGTAATATACCCTGTACCAAGATCATCGAATTGAGTGAACGTACTTTACTTACAAACTGAATAATATCCAGACTAGTTTAAAACCCTTTAAAGGGACCAACCGTGCAGAATTTTATTCGCCGCGCGCGAACTAATGCGCACAAAAGAACCAGCCGTCTGATTTATCGCCGTGGATGGATTTATTCTCATATTTTTTTAAGAGATAATTTTAATCTTCTATAAAATTGGAATAAATAAAACATATTCTTTCTATTCCCTGGATAATGTTTCTTACTATGATGTAAAAATTTTTAAACTGACAGTCTTTGGAAGTCTTTACTTGGTGACAAAAAAAATTATTTTAACGGCCATGAGTTGCAGTCTAAATGTTTGTCATGGTACTTTGGGATTATAACCGAGCCACGACACCCAGACATGAATCCGTTATTTTGACATATTTGCATTCTGACTGATTACTATACAAGAATTAGCCAATAGAACAAATATTCTACGTTCAATATAAAACAGGAATAGCTCATTATTTGACAAACCCCCTCCCCATCCTCAGACAGTAGGTCAAAGTCGAGCGGAATTCCCTAGTAGATAAACCGTAGATGGCAGATTCTCCGACCGCCCATTTTTTTTTTTTATATTTTTTTTGTTTTTTTTTTGTTGTTATGTGGTTTTTTGTTATGTTTTTTTCTTTTTTGATTTTTTTTTTTTTTTTTTTTTTGTTTCCAGAGGTCTTGGTGCGTCGCTTGTTGTACTTCCGTGTTTTATACCCTTGACTTTCTACAAACACAAAAATTCAACAAAAACCAGAACACTTACCTCAAAACAATACAAAACGCTAAACCTCTTTATTGAAAAACAACACCACAAAACTTGTTTTTATGTACCGTGCAAAAAATTTAAAAATAATGATATGTGATTGCCCTGCTGCGGGGCAAGACGCGCTGCCAGTAGATCGGGCAATTCGTAGAGGACAAGATAAGCGATCAATCAGCGAACAACAAGTACCGATCACAATACCTGGAAATGCTTGTATGATTGATGGAATGTTAGTTATGTTACCTCAACTAACAATCGTTTATATAACGTTCTATAGTTTCATTGAAAATAAGTTTACAGCAGTTTGGGGGGCATATACGGAATCTGAACCCCATTAACAATTGAAAATCGTTTAGTAATGTTTGTAATTATTTTGATGTAATTAAAGAGTTATGTTTATTATTTTTTTTTTTTATTTTATTTCGTTCTATCATGTTTTGTTTCTACATAAAATGTTAATATGTTTTGCGTGTTCTTCATAATGGTAATGTGGTACTCGGTTATAATCCCAAAGTACCGAATAAATATCCCTTAAGATAGCCTGTAAAGGTTAATTGTATCGTTTAGGCTAATGCTTGAAAAAGTGGTGTTTTAAAACCAGTGTTACAGTAAAGAAATTTAAATTCATTTACAAACATTTTATTATTTTAGTTGCCAGGGGGCTTTCAGAATTTGTACAGTTATATGAGAATTAAACTGTAGACACTTAAATAATATACCATTTCCCACAAATAATTTAGTTTCTTATTTTTGGTAGTTATTGAAGCATCAAAACTCGATTTTTTAAAATTTTTTTTTCTTTTTTATTATTTGATAAACATGAAAAATCCAATATTGTTTTTTGCTATTATAATGACTTAAATTTAATTTTTTTCACAATGGAACAATTTAATTATAAACAATTTTAAAGCTAAAAAACACCAATCTGTACACTAATTAGTTCTGAAGTATACTGATTTTTTCTCTTCAATACGTCTTGACAAAAATCGCAAACATTTTTTAATATGACTCAGTTTCTTGGGAGTCATGGCCGCAGAAAAACGCAAAAATTTTCTTTGCACTAGTGTTCTAAATTTTGGTGCTGGTCCTAAAAAGTGGTTAAAAATGCCAGTGTATCAAGGATCTGTCCCAATGTGTGTACTGTGTACGTAAAAACTAGTTTGAGTCTTCATGAGTTATGGATTGAAAGGGAAGTGAGATTGTGGGGAGTGAATTAATAAGAAGAAGGACCAATGTTTACATAGTACGCAAAACTGTTGACGTAAACACGGATCCCCACTAAATAAAAAAAAATATATCAACTTTGAAAATCCAGCACCCACTCGGTTTGTCAATTGTACACAAAAACGGAAACATGAGAAATTAATTGAGGGACAAAATGTATCAAATGGTTTATATTCACATTTGTTGCAAGAACAAGGTTTCACCTTGGAGATGCCTGAAGAGTACATTAAATGCACACACGAGAAGACCTAACCAATAATATAAAGGAAAGAAAAAAATTGTAAAATATGAGACTTGTATAAAGATCAAAGCAGAGGTAAACAGAAATGTTAAGTGTCCCACGGCACGAACCTGAGTGCTTGCAGATGAAACAAGTATACCTTATAAAACAATGCACCACCACGACTGTGTGTGCCCAATAAATTTGAGAGCAAATCTGGTATAAATAAAGGAGCCCAAGTATATTTTTATTTGTTAATTTATTGAGAATTTTATTTATTACTTTTAATATGGTGAAACAATGCCTAATAGACTAAAGAACTAACCAGCTCATATGAAGAAAAACAGTGTGAATTTGAAAATTGATTTACAACATATATAGTTAAACGTCAAGTTCATAAAACACGATCTCATTGGAACTAGATGACAGGTACATTTAATACAATTTTCCCGTCTATATTATATATCCTATATCTTACTCAAATTATAAACTTGACCAGTCAGGCAATCGATGAGGAGCAGCTGGAACGTTGTTCATATCTATAGAAACCGCCATAGTCTTTGCGAAAATCTATTCAGAATACGTCCCTAAAAACAAATTACCATGTTAGAAACTTTGTTCCACCAAAAAATTATAGCAACAATAACAAGTTTAGAATGGATTAACTATGTGTGCAACAAAATAATGTTGTAATACAACAATTTAACCAGATTTACGATCGTTATCATATACTGAAATGTTCAAATCTCGGTTGGTTAGCTCCTTCTAGGAATGGCAACACGAAATTCTTTGGAAGGAAAGGAGGCTCCCCTCAATGGTATAGTATTAAACCCCATCCCATGCCATATTACGGAAGTATATTAGAGATGGTAGACACTTGGCCAAAACGCCAAATCCATCCGATATTATAGATAACGTCTCCTTAGTTTTTTTAGTTCACAAAAAGGGCCTCTGCGGCTTGGGGAGGGAAAGCACCCCTTTGTCTTAACTCTGACCACCTGCTTGTGAGTTCTGCGTCTTCCAACAGAGCCATAACCGCAATCAGTTTCCCCATAGGTCGGCGGGTTACTTTATATTGCATTCCTCATGCACGTTTACTAAACGTATCGCTTTATTATTCTTCATCGTGTGATAAGTGTTTGTGATTAGTTTGAAATATTTATCTTGTTTTATAGTAATATGTAATTAAACATTTTCAGTTAAGGTAGTTAAATTTGGCAATGTGAAATTTAAAAATTTTTTTGAAATAACACAGTGTTGTAAAATAGTTCTTTTATATTTTTATCAATCAATATTGCTATTTTTAAGTCAAAATGCCTGTTTTATACTTTTTTTGCTTTTACCTTTTATAGATATAGTGTAATTTGTAAATAAAAATTAGCTTTATCATTTAACCCTTAAGCGCGCCGGTAAGCGCATATTGCTCGCTAGGTGGATCGAACTTTGTCTATACGTCGTAAGCGGTAGATGGCCAATCCTACTTGTTTGACAAAGTGCACTGTTAGTTCAGAGGTTTGTCCGCTAGACTGTGTGGGGTGTATGTTACAGTAGTTGTCTGGGGGCTGTGCCACTCAGTGACAACCAAAGTGTATATGCTCGATATTGGCACGGTTTTTGTTGAACCGCGGGCAGTTTGGTTAGTACTGCTTAATGCGCAGGCATTAGCGCATTTAAGGTACGTCACCTGCCTCGCCGGGCCAGCTTCTTGTCGTTCTTCTTCATATCTGTTGAGCAGTGCGAATAGTTGATCGGTGTAAACTATGTGTAGTTTTATGAGTTATAATGAACATCTTTTTATAAAGTTATATATTTTAAATAACTTTTGAAATAAACAGTTTTTAGAATGGCGAATCCAGACAGATTTGATTTTGTGATATTGTGCAAGAAGAGCACTAAATATTTTCTAGTTCTAGTTTCTAGTAATATAAGCACAGAAAGTATCATTTTATATAGCATAAATTTAAAAAGGAGAAACAGACCAGAGTTCTTTAAGATAGGGTTAAATTTATACTGGTGTGAATGCTAAATAGAATAAACATGTTATTTTGGGCAAATAATATGATACACCGAAATATTTTTTGAGTTTCTGTTTTATTTTCGTTACCTAAAAATGAAGATAAGAAATTTAAAATTAGCGTTGAGAACATCTATTTTTAATTTTTTTTTAATAAATGCGCGCTACTCAGAGTTAGGCTGAAATGTTTAGGCGTCTTTAAGGTTAAAATCTTTAAAAAAAGAAACTATATTTTTACTTTTCTTTGTGTTATAGGAAATTTTATGTATTTATTAGTGGGTGCGAAGGGGTTTAAACCTAGTCTATTCTATACTGACAAACCACTGCAGGATGTATTCGGTGTTGAAAAAGTAACAAGTAGCACGGTTTATGGAGTTGATCATAGGTGTCTGGAGCCGGACGTGAAGCCTATGCACATGTAGAAGAAATCTAGCGAGGGAACCGTGTGTGATGATGACTGTGGTGACTTTGATGGCTGAGAAGATGACAGACCGCAGGTTGTCCCGAGACAGAGTTAGCCTCTTCGCCATGTTTCTGTGGGTCCGATACTGTTAGTATAGCCACAGTAGGGCCGTGCTCGAAACAGTAACATATGTTGGGCGAAGTATCTGCCAGTAGAGAGGCTGTGCCAGAGGTGATGCCCCCCCCCCCCCCCCCCCACCCCCCCCCCCCCCACCCCTTCTTGTGTTTGTAGTTATTTAAAACTCCTCCCAGATTTCAGCATAACTTTGTTACCAAGGTTTGCCATCACCACTTTAAAGGCATCAGTTTACATACAGAAACTTACAATACTTACATTTGCTTGGACAAGCTAAATTGGCGTAGTAGTCATTAACATGAATTCCAGAATTTTCCAGTTACTGATTGGGATCCTAAACATCTCATTTTGTACTCAATAATTTCACATTGAATTTGTTGTCAAATTAGATATTAAACCCTTTTAGTGCTAGTAAAATCATTATGTGAGATGATGTAAAAACTATATATGATGTGCACATTACCAGATAATAGATGTTTACATGTGGAAAAAGTGCTGGAGTCTTGAAAAAAGATTCAAGATATTCTCAATTTCATTTAATAGTACTCTGATAATACTGGACTGACATCCAATTACCGTATTACAGTATTACAAGTACATGAACTGCGAGCTAGCCTTTTTGGACTATCTTTCATTTATGTACAGCCCTTTAGATGATGTATACAAACATACATTAAAAACAACTTTTTCCGCAAGATGTGTTAAGTGTCGTGATCACCAGATGGAGCATTGATTCATGTTTTATTAGTTTCACACTTTAATTATTGTGAAGAGTTTTCTATTCCCAAAAAACACTCTCTATGTCATTAAAATAGCATAAAAAAATATAAAAGCATGTATAAAGAAAACTTTTAGAAGAAACATCAGTGGCAGATAGATAACGTACTGAAGATCCGAGTGCCCATGAAGCAGGTATTTATAGTTTGTGGATTAAGGATCTCATATACTTCCCTTTTAGAAAACAATGAGCATAAAATATTCTGGAGCTCTATGGGTTATTCAATTTTGGATCTGTTTGGCTATTGCTATTCACTGATACTGGTGTTTGTTGTGTTTTATATATATTATATAGATAGAATATATATATATATATAATATAGTATATATATATTATATAGATATATACAGGGTGACACAGAATTAACGGGAATTTTTATAACGCCGTCGTGGCAGCCTTGAGGGCAGGTGGCTGCACTGCGGGACAGTGACAGTGGACCAAGTAAACAAGCTGCCATAACAAGTTAGCCATGGGACAGTGGAAACGGCAACAGCGGTGCGTTTGCTTATAAAAATGTTTTATCAATAAACGGTGTTAGTTTGAAATCTGCCCAGATTGAGTTCCGAGTTTTACAACCTTAGGACGCTTGATTCTGTTCCGTAAATACATGCCATTAGAAGTAGGATTAATAATTTTGAGAGAGTGGATCAGCTTTTAAAGATGAAAACCAACGGAACCCCCACTGAACCCAAGAAGTGCTTGTTACTGAATAAAAACACCGAACATTGAAATGTTGTACGCCGATTGTATTGAGGAGTCCAGCATTCGATTCGTAAGCAAGCAGCTGACGGTTGAATTGTTCCTGTGAGAGGTTTGCAGAATTCTTATTTAGAATTAACATTTCACCCCTAAAGCTGCAGATAGTGCAACTGTTGAAGGAAATATGTTTTCCAGTCGCAGTATTGCAAATTCTGACAACTAATGTTAACACACTTAAACAATGGAAGATCAATTTCTAAGCAAGTTGTGGATGTTAGATGAGGCACAATTCCATCTCACATGTTATGTTAAAAAGCAGAACTACCGATTACTGGGCAGACAGAAATCCTAATGAACTTCATGAAGGAGCCCTTTAACGCTAAAAGGTTAC
>NW_025790033.1:0-6263 GCF_021130785.1 Homalodisca vitripennis
AAAGAACTAAGTTTCAAAACTCAATATTTAAAAATCCCAAAAATTACTATTTAATATGAAAACGCTTTTCACTGGGAGCTCCTGGCGCCTGAAGCCCGGTATTAGTTATTTTTGGCTTATGGGAATACTTAGTCATTAGGTTTTCAGCTTTGTATCATCAGATACTTTTTGCTTCTGCAAAATCCTTGATTCCATAACCTGCTGGACACACAGGTCCAGATCCTTGGGAACGAGATCCTGACCATTGAGAGTTTCCGATCAATGGGAGTTTTCTATAACAGTCTGATTCCGTTTTCTAGAACCTTCTGGGGATCCTCAGTTCTGGAAACCTATGACCTCCCTCTATAAATTCTTGGTTTCTGGGTTCTTATGATTTTCGATGTTATTGTCATAGAGATTATTACTTACAAATTGGGTTATCTAGGGGTAAGGATTGAGCATTTTATATCGAAGGCTCCAACTAAATACTTAAGTATATACTTAGGAGGAGACTCAGATCGTGGAGGTTGGAAGAGTTGACTAGTAAAAAACCTTGATCTAGTGTTTATTTCAAAATTATTAGATGAACGAAAAAACCTAAAAAAATCTACTTTTTTAAATAACTACTGATTCTTCTGCCATAATAGTAAAGGGTGACGATAAGTAGCCACAGAGAAAATCTATGAAAATAAAGTATATGTATTGAGTATCATAAAAAATTAAAGGGCTCTATTAGGAGAACTCAATGCCAGCAAAACCCGACCATAAAAATTTCATATTTAAAAACATTGTATTAGGTTCTAGTTTACAAGGTTACAATGCAGGTCCTGTTGTATACAACTTACATAGAGTTAAAACACTGGTAAATAGATACATTATCTAAGATATTATCTGTTTAGTGTATAAGGTGACAACCTCAACACACAATGGAGAGTAGTCCACAAGGTGATCGACACAAACATAAGCAGATGATTAGGAATGTAAATTAAAATTTAAAGGGTTTGTCTATCATAGCTATGAATACTAATAAACAGGACATTAAAAGAGTTGTTACCAGTACAAAATGGTCAGAATGTTTCCGAACGCATTTAGTGAAAAAATGATTGTTTTAGTAGATATTTTTTAGAGTAAATTTTAATGTTAACATTGAAAGGTAATGTTTTTTAGATAGTTTAAAATAGTTTTGGGCTGTGGTAGACTCTATGTTCGAATGAAGATTTTACAGACCCTATTTTCTTAGGTATTACCAATGAAAAAAATTGCAATAGACTAATTTTGTTTACAAAATCCTACCCAAAATTGATAAACTGTTTGAGTTAAATTAATGTCTCCAGCTCCACTGAAGCAAATTTAAATAACACAAGAATGACAAAATAAAAACAATGGCACGATTATAGTATTGTTCATAATTATGGTAAAAGACCGTAAAACATAAAACAATCCTCCAAAGTGGAATGTCAGATACAGATAGCAGTAATTACAGCCAGCGTGTGGTTGGTCATGTGAGAGCCTTTACCATTGTCCCTTATCTACAGCAATATTGTAGTAATACCAACTCATTGTTTTCTGAAATATGAGGAGAGGCTGGACTAAACTGACAGAAATCTTCCCACCTATTGTGTATTTCAAAAAAGGGTAGTTGGTGATATAATAAAGAAAGCTTAAAAAAGGTTAAAACCATTTATACAGGATATGTATTATCATGAAAAAACAACCTAACCATTCATACATATTAGATAAAATATGTTGATTAAGAACTATAAGATAAGAGAAACCAGAAATAAAAAATTGTCTAAAATTCAGAAGTATAAAAGTAAAGCAATAAAAAATTCACTTCCAAAAAATCAGCGTAATAGGCTAACCTCAATAAAACGAATTCATTATTAAATGACCTCTGCCAGAAATTTCATCATTATATATTGGAATAAAATTATTAGATAACATTATAGCTTTGAATAACTTTTGACAGGCCTACAGCGAAGGCACCAGTTGCAGTGTTCATCATTTTTATACCTCTCAGAAAAACAATATAGTAACCCAAAACAACCCCTTATTATTTGGTAAATTTATGAGGGCAATTACCATATTATTTAATTATATTCAACTAATATACATCGTCCTATTTCTTTTTATGTTCGAGACTGTAATTTACAATACAAAATTTTGTAAATGTTTTCAGGCCGTTATAGTTTGTTGCGATATCCCTTGTTCTAACTACGAATGTAATAATATCAAATTTTTTTTTTTTCGCATTTTTAATCAAGTCTAATAGCGCCCTTAAAAATTTAATAGTGGGAAATACAATAAAAGAAGTCAGTAAATTTGGTATGACCAGTAAATTCAAGTAATTCTCCTCACCGAGCGGTGGTTGGAAAACTCGAGTTAGGTTTGTTCTAGTGTCAAAATATACACTATTAGCCTTTTTATCCAACTCTTATACTTTTCGCTATTCAACTTAATCTTGTTTTGAAGAAAAAACAAATTTTTAAAAAAGGGCTACAAATAAGGTCTTAGAAAAATTTTGAAGAGAAACGCTAAAAATGTCAACTTTGAAAAATGAATATTTTCAAAAAGTGTGGTTTGAAGGAATTAAACTAACAGTTTTTAATGAACTTTTATAGTTAAAATTGTACGTGAAGTCCCAATGAAAATAAAAGGTAGTACAGTCAATATATAAATTCCATTTTAGTGAAGCTTTCAAAAGAAAATGAAATAAAATAATATACTTAAGATTGGCAATGTATGCAAAGACCAAATACAAGCAGGGGATGCAATTAAAATAATAAATGATAAAGTACATGCAATATTTAACTATCACCACCTTATTGTGCCGATTGTAGATGAAGATTGTGCTTATATATCTAGATGAATATGATTTTATGTTGCGACATAAAATAAACTTGCCACAGATACATTCAATCTAGTACAAACATATTCCATTTACAGTGCATAGAGGCAATATTTTTCACGTGGCAGCATAACAAAGTAATGCTATTCACGAATGGAGGGAAGCTTGTGACCGTGTGCTTCCGGTCGGTAACCACAGCATCCTGAACCATCATTTTACCGCGCAATACTAACACATTTATTTGGACCATATAGATAAAATAATATAACTGGTAAGAGCCAGCATTGGTTTTAATAAATAATTTATCATCAGCTAATAGAAGTAATTGAGACCGAATATAAATCTAAAGGAAAAACCAGTGGCAGAAAAGTATCCTAAATAAAACTAACGAAAAGAATCCACTTTTATGTAATAGTGGTATTCTATATATTCAACCCATGAAATATAGGTAATGATTACCTAAACAATAAACCTATAGGTAACCTGTTTAAATAACGATAACAAAATAAGTGTGAAAACCCGTTTTTCGACTAACGATAATCAAAAAATCCATTTAAACACAGTTTCAGTTTTATTAATAAGTTTCAGTAATAAGGAAAACAATGTTCTTTTAAATAAAACCTTTCACATCAAGCTTAATAGACGTAAATTTGGCTCTTTAATAAAGGCACTTTTTATTAATTCATAATTTTCCTCACACCTATAATAATCTGATTTATAATTACTCGTAAAATGTCACGATACGTGTATAAAAAAACGGAAAATAAAGTATCGAAGTCTTACTATACAGAGGATAATAAAAGATAAAGACAATTAGGATTTTATCCTTTAAAGGAATTGCATGACTTAAAACAAAATAAAATAATTAAACATTCATAAATATTTGAAATTCACAAAATAGAGTTTGAATTTTTTATACTTGTTATTTCTCTATATCAGAATAGTCACAATAGAAAAGAAAAAGTTATATTAAAGTTTCTATATTCTAAAATAGACAGTGAATTATCTTTTATCTGCTATTAAATATTAATCCATAACATTCAATGACTCAATCAATTATGGCCCAACCGATTACCAGCGGCAGGAGAACGAAATAAGAACACCATTTTCAATAGTATGTTTGAACAAAACAAATCAGAAAAGTTCATCGCGCTTATTCAGTTTTTTTAGAAGTGCTGTAAGTTGAAAAGCTGTATGTGCACTAATTCTGAATTTCCAATAGTATCCACAAAAAAAGACACTAGTATTCCTTTCCAAACAATTGGCTTAACATCTGCGAAATGTATCACATGATAAAAGAGAAATTTCTCTTCTCCCTGGTCTGCAGAACGTCTTGAAAACGAATTAAGATATCGACTTTAAATTTGCATGAAATTTACGTTTTTCATAGCAAATTAAGTTCCATGATGGTACGTATCCTCCATGGGATACCATTCACTCTTTCGTAAGCGATGCCCGTTTCAAAACAAGTAGTCTGGTACAATCCACCTTGTTCTAGGAAAAATAAATTATTTAGTCAAACTTATAATAGCTAAAATCTCGTCAGTATACCATTGATGTATACCAGGAAAACAGTTTATCTTGAATATTGCAATGAAACATTTTAAACCGTTATTGGAAACCAATTACTCATGAAAATGTGAGTGAGTTGTCACCGATTGACCTTTAATATATTGCTTAGCGTATTACAATATAAATGGCGTGTCCGTATTATTTTAAAGATCAAATACACACTTTGCATGTTTTAAGGGTAATTAAAAAAGGAGTAAAAAAGCCGAGTTTAATCATTTATGAACACAAATAAAGATTTTCAAAAAAAAATGTAATACTCGTTTGAAAAAGTAAAGTAAGTTTATAAAGTTAATTCACAATATCTCCACGTTTTTTATTTTTTTAAATCGTTGAAGTGGTTTTATAATTGTCTAGAGTTATAATGCAAAGACAAAAGCATAAGGTAGAAGCAGAGTATAATTGTATCATATCTGCTGAAATATGATATAAGTTACGCAAATTACGAGAAAAAGTTAAAAGGCAGGGGAGAAAGAAATCCATCAGTTCCTTTAACTCCATAGAAATGTAGATTTATTAAATTTACATGGGATTTTACAATGTAACTGTAAGCGCATTCTTTCAATCAAGAATTCCCCTTTTCAATTTAAATACTGAATGGACAAAGTAATATTGTATGGTTCTGAGGATACAGAAAATAGTTTTGTAGAAGAGAAAGTAATTTTCAAGAGAAAAGTAATAACTTGTGTCGAGAGATGGGTTTGCCAGACTATTTGAAGAGTTGAAAAAGACTATGGCTTATGTTGAAACAAATTATCGTGATTTGTCAACAGCTCACAGAGCGACTAACTCTGAGGTACGTACATCTCCCTCTCTCCCCAACTCTCTCAACCCCATATAAATTTCTAATAATTACAATAATAGTGGTTATAATTTAAAAACTCTTTTTTATCTGGATTATGGGCTCTAGTATCGGCCCAATATCAAATTCCATTATTAGTTTTAAACTAATATTGAATTCAAGTTAAATATTACATAGTAAATTAAAAAAGGAGGCTCATTTCGAACTTTAGTAAGAAACGTTTCTGAGAATGTTTAAAAAAAAAAAAAAAAACCATTTATGAATATCTCCTGATCATTTTTTTTAAGGTATTTTTTGCCATAAGAATTTGCACATAACAATTACACACATTCCACGAAGAAGTCTGAAATTTTAATATGATGTAAAAATATATTTCTATTAAAGCATTGACTTTTAACACAAATACTGGGTATCAATTGAAACAAGCTTTTTTACGTAAACGAGTATTTGCACCTTGATTACATAATTTATTTTGTAAAAGGATGCGAAATCAAATTTAGAAATTTACAAGAATTATAAAAGTTCCTTATTTATATCTTAAAACATTAATTTTAAAAACTACGGCAAACCTTTTTTTTTTTTGTTTAAAGTAGCGTTCTGCCAAAACATTTGACCTTATGATCACTTTTTAAAAAGAAATATATTTGAAGGTGTCATTTTATAATGAACTAAAGCTGGACCTGTTTTAATATATGCTCTTAAAACCTTTTCACAGCTCATGTATTGATATTAAAAAACAACTATTTCGTAATTGCGGTTCATAATTTCATTCATAGATTGAACAATATATCAAAGAAAATTGAAAAAGGGAACATTTTTTTATTGCTATTGTCTTTTATTACTGTGATTGTTGTGCTTTTATTAGAAGTTTGTCATTACTAAATGCGGAGGATATTTACTACTGAAATCCATCTAACTTCTAAATCCTTCCTGTTAATATTTTCCTCGAGAAGGAGATCGACTAAAAGCATTTCTGGGCACTGGAAGCATGAAGTCTATAGTGGTTATGGTCGACATATTGTCTTGGCCTGTGAGAGACTGAAGCTTCAACAACCTCTTAGATTG
>NW_025790034.1:0-4996 GCF_021130785.1 Homalodisca vitripennis
GGTTTCTAGCCACTTTTGGGGAAAGACGTAAATCTTTAAAAAATATTTTTTTAAAAGGGGACAAAAAAAACAAATTCTGAACTCACGAATAAAAAAATTACCGAATCTATAGCTGTTTGCTTCTACTTTCTTGAGTGTCTTTTTAAATCTTTTTTAAAAATGTCTGCTACGACGAAAAACCCTTTTTACTCTACAAAATTGATAGTAACACGTCTTTATTTTTTAATAGCCCTTCTTTCCAGTAACAACCAAGTTTTAAATTTATCATGTTTATTCAATTCTTTAATCTTTTTTTCACCCCAAAACATTAAAAAAGTCTGTTCGGTAAAGTGTACTTTTTTAATTTTCCCAACCCCGGAAATTTTATTGAAAAACCCGAATTTATCTTTTATTTTCCCCAAAAATTCAAAATTTTGAAATTTCTTATTTTTTCCAATTCTTTAAAACTTTTTTATACTTTTTAAAAACTTACATTTTTCCAATTTTAATTTAACTCTTTCAAAAAATTCCATTTAAATAAAAAAAAATTTTTAAAAAGGAGGGGGAAAAAAATGAAATTTGCTAAAAATTCACTCGAGAAGTCGGGGAGAATGTGAGTAAAACCCCCTTTCTTTTCACGGGGTTTTCTTCTTTTAAATTTTTCTCCAAATGTACTATAAAATATAAAAAGATTTCAGGTTTAAAAATTCTTTAATAAAATTCCCAATACCCAAAATTGTGAAAGATTAAAAAAAAAATTTTCTTTTCATAAAAAAACTTTGGTTTTATCGATCCCT
The DNA here is from genome assembly GCF_021130785.1 of Homalodisca vitripennis. Lineage (NCBI taxonomy): Eukaryota > Metazoa > Arthropoda > Insecta > Hemiptera > Cicadellidae > Homalodisca > Homalodisca vitripennis. Next base: position 777 of record NW_025790034.1, read on the forward strand.
ACAAACCAAATGTATTTTTTGGGAAAAGGAAAATAATTTTTTCAACGGGTTCCAAAGAGATAAGTAAAAATTTTTATTTGTTTTCTAAATTCTGTAACAAATTTTTTTTTGTTTCCCCACCTCCCCTATTGTAATTTCTTTTAAACAGATTATTCTGTGGGGGTTTGTTTAAATTTTGAAATTTCTTAGGGTTTTAGGTCTTTCATACAAAAAATTAAAATTTCAAAACTCTACAAACTAAATATTTTTTTACAATTTAAATTTTTCCTCTATTATAAAAACTTGTAACAGTTGGCATTGGGACTCTTCCATTTAAACAAAAAAAAAATTTTTTTTTAAATGGAGATTATGGAACTAAGTTACCGGATATAAAATTTTTTAGCACAAAAAGTTTATGTTTACCTTTTACAACAGAGATAAATAGAAATAATTTCTTTTTATTGTACAACTATTTTTGGATATTTTGTCTATGATTACAAAGATTATTACGGAAGAAAACGAGATTTTTCAGTGGCGAAAGAGTTTATTTTTGAAGGGTTTTTGAAGGAATGAAAGAGAATAAAATGAAATTTTGCAAATTATTTTTCTTTTAAAAAAAAATCAAATTTTACTAAATAGTCATCAAAAACATGAACTCTCCAAAATCACTTCAGTTTTTTAGATTTAAAGAAATTACCACAGGGGGAAAAAGTTTTAAAAAATTCTTTGAATTACCTAAATATGTTAAACAAATGTTGATATTTTCCTTAAGTGAAAACGAAAACCTTAAATGAAAAAGAATTCAGAGAATTTTAAGTACTTTAAAAAGGGGTTCAATGCAATTTATTACAGACAACTTAGATAGTATAAATATGTTTAAAAGTAATAGGAGATTGTTTTGGAAAGATCAACAGTCCACAGTGGTGTCACCGATGTCGTCAGAAACAAAGAGAAGAAATGAATATGTATTAATCACTACGCCTGCATCATATCTGTAACACTTCCGCCAGTGATACCAAACAATGACCTTGCTTTGCGCACGCCGTGTGTGGTACAAGGACATAGTGACACCAAACAATGACCTTGCTTTGCACACGCCGTGTGTGGTACAAATACGATGTTGAATACGTCCTTTAAAACGATAACTTATGTTTCATCTTTAATTAATAAAAAACAACTTCTTGAAATATCTTCAATGTATTTTATTTATTCAATCCTTGTAATAACTTTTTAAGTTAACGTTTAAAAATTATTTGTTAATAGAAAACAAGAACATATTAAAAGTCTTTTGTTATTGATTTCTCTAATATCGTTCTTAATCACATCATGGCTAAAAATTTCTCAGAAACCACAACCACATAACATGTCGAGTTTGTAACAGCTTTTTGAAAATCCATATTGATAATTATATCGTTCTTTGAACCAGAAATATTTGTCAAACTCTTTGTTGTATCAATGACATAAATAGGTCTATTCGCTAAAAATTCTTTGGGATTGTAATACATTTCCTTATTATTACAGTAAACTTTCTTAAAATCTTGATACAATCTGATACAGATTCTGAAAAGACCTCCTGAAATGTTTAAGTTTGTAATTCATCTGGATAATAAAAACCGTTAAATTTTTTAACTCTGATATTTTTTTACATTCAAACTAATCAACTTTGAAGGATTTTCTCTTGATTATTCTGTCTATCTGTTTGAAAACCATGATAACGAACTTGGGATTGAAGATATTTCTAAATATTTGTGATTCGAACGAATAAGTTGTTCCGGAAATACCTTTTTGTTCAATACATTGCCAATCTAAAAATTAAACATAATGTTTTTGACTTTTTGTAATTTCATCAATCAACCTAATTTTACTCGTGGTTTTATAATCAATCATTGGAACTCTAATAAAAAAATCTGTAATTTTTTATTTTTCCATCAACAGCTAACATTTCCAGTTGCAGTCTTCAGAATCACATCATCGTCTTCTGCTCTTATAAAACTTAGATAAAATCCCCCTTTTAAATAGATCGGAATAGAAAATTTTCAAAAAAACCTAATCCAAAATGAGATAAATATCCAGCTGTTTTAAAAAAACACCAAATTTAAAATCTGATTCAAAGCCATTAGAAGTTTGAGAAATAACATCACTTTTTGAATACGAAATAGTTCCTTTAATTGTGCTTTAAATTGGGCCCCAGTTTTCGACTTCTTCTATCAATTTAAATTTTGTTTTCTACTTCAATCTTAGAAAATAAAAACGGTATAAAATTATCGATTAATCTAACATTATCAGTTCCAAGATATGCTTGACCATCTTGTTTTGTTAAAGTTCCAGAAATATAAAACTGGGAAATTAGACCCAGCAAAAGTTATCTCCAAAATCAATATTAAAACTCATTCTTTTATTCGGTTCATTCAAATGTTGTTTACTAATTGGATAGAAATTTTTAAACTCCGCCCTTTTAATATCACTAGCATAATTTTTCTGTAGTCCCCCCATTTAAAAAAGAGAAAATTTAGAAATTTTAAAAATCATGTATAAGAAAGATATCAATTTTTTCATCGATCTAATGTACGTTTTATAAGAAAAGATATAAATTTAGTAAAAAAATTAAAAAGATTAGAGTCATTTTTTAAGATCTACTTCGTCATATTCAGGATTCTCTTCCTTAAATTTTGCGATCTAGGGCCACATATTTCAATAAAATTTTCACAGGATAGTAACCGCTATCTATAATATTTTTCCAATCAACTGTAAACTTTATTTTCATCCAAAAACTTTATACTCAAGTGTTGATAAAAGACAAAGAACAGACATATGATCTTTAATTGATAATGTATATTTTCTTGAATGAACTCTGGGACAGAGTTTGATATTTTGCAATGTTATACCAAAATTTAATTTGTTTTCGTATAATCTCATCATATCTTCGGATAATTCATATTTTTGAGAAATGTCATCCCAGTGTTCTTTTTTCAAATCTCTTTCGTGTTGCATGATAAAAAGATCGAAAGCACTGTAATGTCCCGCCATCTCTATTTATTAGGAAAAAATTTCAAATCAAGTTTTTATAAATTGGCTCTTTCTTGAGTTACATTCAGCCATTTTCCAGAAATTCCTCTTAACTCCATTGATTTTGCATAGATTTATATCATTTGTTGCAGTTTTTTCTTTACATCTCACACAATATATGACCCCCATTTATTTGGGGAAAATTTTAAAATGAATAAATCATACCGCCTAATTTTATTTAAATCTGTTATCAATGTTTTCAAAAAGATTTATTAACCCATCTTCTTTAAATTTATTAAAGTTTTCTTCTAGTTTATTTACTTTATCGAATATAAAGAGTATTGATCATCTATTCTTTTAAGTAATTCATTATTAAGTGTTACTTTCTCATTGAAACGTGTACCAAAATTTCAAAAAAGTTTACTTTCTCATTAAAAACGTGTATCAAAATTTTCCAGAATTTTTGTAACTGCTTCCATAACTAATTCATTAACATTATTTTTATATGTATTAAAAATTTTTCTTCTAGTTTTTTTTACTTTATCAAATAATTCACCAACATCGTCTACTGATTTTCTATTTCTGGCTTCTAAATTGTCATAGACTTCTTTGTAAAATCTTTAACATGCTGTTTAAGATTCTCATAATTTTGTTTTAGTTCATTAAACATTTTAATATGATCTTCGAATTGATCTTTTACGATAACATCAAACGGATAAATTCCTTTACTAACGCTGCTAAGTCTTTTTCCTTTAAAATCTAAGGCATTTTTAACATTTGGATCATGTAAATCAACAATATTGATGTTTTCTGATAATTTTAGAGGTTTCAAAATTTGCTCTTTAACAACAACATCATGTTTTTTCAATACCAGGTCGAACACCGACAATTCTTTCTTATTAGCCAAACTAACATAATTCTTTTCAACTTTGATCGCTTCAGTAATTTTAAACAGCTTTTTCGATAGGGGACATTAAATTGGTAAATAATTTTTTTTACAAACCCTCAACAACTTCTTTTTTCCCCAAAGTTTTTATTTTATCAGCAACTTCATTTGAACTCATGAAATTTTTCAAGTTTGTTATCATATTCGCTTTAAAATCTTCAATCTCGACAGCAAACATATCTGAATTTGTAATAAATTTTCTAACTTGTTATCAAACTCATTTCCAAACTATCAAAATTCTAACTATTACTACATTTTGAATAATTTTTTGTTTCCCAAAAACTCAAAA
>NW_025790035.1:0-6083 GCF_021130785.1 Homalodisca vitripennis
TCTGTTTTCAGTATTATTAGATAGTCATGATTCAATATCATTCAATAACCACAGTTTAGTTGTGCTGATGACCGCTTATTATACTGCAGCCGTTAATAACTACACATAACCTAGGTAGTTTTTTTTTCAGTTATAATGAAATTACTACATCAGCAGTATAATAATTGGCCACCCCAATTTAATCATCGATATTTATGAGTATTATATCCTCAATACTCATGCCTATCTTAAAATACCGAAAACAAAATGTTGAACTAAATTATGTAATAGGTATTTCAAATAACAATATAGTTCCATTACAGATGGGCAGTATTAGTGTCAATAACAGGTTATTCAGTAGTAATCTATTACCGGGATACTGTTATTTCAGTCAAAGCTGGGCTGAACAATTTAGTGTTCTCATAACGACTTTCTGGCTTTAGGTTATTCGTTCACCAGTAACAGCCGTGACCGTTTCATACAAGCAATGAGACAATGAATGAAAATATTACCTATGGAATGTTATTATAGTATTATTATAAATAGGTTTAGATTAAGCTATCGTACATGTTACTATATTGTAATACCAAAGTTGAAAGATAACCTTTACGAGGGCTTACTGTCGAACGTAATACCTCAACCCGTGATTTTGTAATAGGTTATTGACAAACGACAGTATTTCACGTCTTTAGTGGCCATTACTCAAATACTATACACATGATTTAACTTTGTTTGCATTAATTTGGAACAATAATGTCGAACTGAATTACGTTACAGACTTTTAATTAATTGTTTTACAGTGAAGCTATATTTTTATATGTAAAAAATATGCATTTTAGATTATAGAAAATAACTTTTTATAGTACTATGTTTGAGCAACATAGTATGTACAATTATTTCTTTAAAAGGTAAACATGTCTGACAGCATTTAAATTGTTCTAATATCTGTACCTGGGAGGTAAAGGGCACTATGTCCATTTTTTTCAAAATCGGGATATCAGCACCAAGTTTTTCTAATTGTATGTTTCTTTTTGGGGTAGAAAGCACTAAGTCCAATGTTTATTAATGAGGGAGATAGCCAGTGGAAAAGGACATTATGTCACTGAGTAGTTGAGAGGTAAAAAGCACCAACTAGTTATAGTGCTTTATACCTCTTATTAAAATGTAAATCCGTAGAGGAAAAAGGCACCATTTGGACATAGTGCTGTTTACTTTTAAACTTTTATAAAAGACCTGGTATTAGGTACCATGTGTTTTTGACATGGTGCCACTGAGATGTTAACTGAACATAACCTCAAATTCCATGATTTGCATTATTTTAATTAAAAAATGTATGGGATATACCTTGAGTTCTGTAAATCGAATAACATCCCTGAAGAAAATATTGCTAAAAACTGGGTGTATCGTGAGCGTGTTTAACAAAAGGTATTCAATACTATCCTTCAAAACCACCTGTAGTTGTACCCAGATGCGTTACATGCTGATATTCCTTACCAAGCTAATCTTATAGGTAATTTGAGTCAGTCAGAATGAGAGGCAATACAAGCCGTATTACAAGGAATCACATAAGATGTATCAAATGCGTTACGATTTGAAAGCCGACAGACTCAAAAATGTGCCAAGGAGGATCCTTTCCTTTTATAAAGTTTTGACTGGTGATATACCAGTGATTACCGACACCTTTTAATTACAAGTGGGCTGAGCTTCTACAAATGAAAACTGTGAGACTCGTGACTTTACTATAACATGATGCCCTGTGATCTCAACAGTTCACTGTTTGTTATGTGGGACGAAACAAATAGGAAGCAGTGGGGAGGGAATGTAATTGCTTTAAGCTATCATGAAGATGGGCTGACAATGTGATTCCAGGTTCAGCTGTTCAATATATCACTTTCAGGGACTGACAACTGTTTATGGTCAAAACAAAAAACTAAATTCTTGATAAAAACCATTAATCAAAAGATTTTTCTCAAAGTTTCATACGGCAATATGGAGGCTGGATTTACTGTTAACGCCTCTCATAGATGAGAAAAATAAAGAAAGCTAACAGTATGTGCATATTGACACCTTGGGACTGGCAACAATTGGTGCGGCAAACTTCTTCAAAATTCTCTGTATTTAACATGGAATTAGAGGATTTTAAAAACTTTGAGTCACTTGCTAAAAGGGCCACAAAGATTCTCCGTTGTTGTCCAGGAAGTATGATATTACAAAAACACTGTTTCTCATGTTCAAATTTAGTACAAATCAAAGCCAGTCAAGAAAACATGGGTCATCTCTTCTTCCAACACTTCATTTGACGGGATATTTTTCAGAAATGAGTTATGTATCGATACCGTTATGAGGACAAGAACTACCGTTCCCGGAAACTCTTCTATTAGTATCACACCTGGAGAGACTTCCAATAAATGTAGCAATATACAATGGATCTGATAGCATTACTGCCATTACTACCAAACTCTCCCAACTGTGTGCCATGACCTACCTTCAAAAATCTACCGAGAGAAGCAACCAAAAGCCTCCATGTACCCAGGAAGATGTCCCGAATAAGACTGATTAGTTTGGCACTGTTTTGGAAATACAAGGGTTTATTTAATTTTGGAGTTGCTATGATAAACCAGTTAAGTACTATGAAGTATTAAAACTGTAAAAAATTCAAAGAATTAAAACTCTATGCCCTTTTTCATTTCTAAACAACCCGCTACTTTCTCAGAGGGGTAAGAAAAAGCACCAAGTAAACCAAGTTTTTTTAATAAAATATTTTAAAATAGAGTAAATGCACCGTTTTTTTTTTTTTTTTGTTTTAAAAACAGTTAGTTTTAAATAGACATTAAGTTAAAATATCAAATATAAAAAAATTCAATTTAGTAAAGTATATAAATGTATAAGATATAAAAAAAAAAATCAAAAAATTTTTTTTTTTATATTGAAAAACATTTTTTTCAATCTGTTCTCCTGAAAAGTAACAACTTTGGTGACATAGTGCCCTTTGCCTCCCCATGGTAACAGGATATATAGTTTGATACAAATTCAAGTGTTGATAGTTGATTTGACTGTGTTGGCTTATTATACTGTATCCATTACTTATAGATATTTTATATATGTGAACAAAGACTACAGTAATCTGAAATAGACTACATATATTGTAATTTGGTTTGACATGTTAGTTTCAGTAGATGTAAATATTCTATAAATATCAACGATTTGATTGTGGGGTGTGGCCGCTTGTTATTCTGCAGCCTTTTAATGTTCTACAATTTTGTTATCTGTCATATCCACACCATGAAACCTTACATTGTTAAATTCTAGAAAATAATAGGGCAATATGGCTAGGTGAAACTGATAATTTATTACTATGGCTGTTAACCTTATTTTTTAACACCATTACCAACTGTTATTTGAGGTAGGCTAATAATTGATGAGAACTCAACTTAGGTTAATTCCTGAAAGTTGTTAACCTAAGTCGATTGTAGAGTACCTTACGTACCTTAAGAGTCAGCAGTCATAAACTTGGCTTATTTCATGTTTCCCCTATCTAAGTGGTCCTTTTCTATTAAAGTACACACATCAGGAAGAGTTGCTGAACAATTTCTTAGTCAATGAAAAAATGTGCGTGTACCTATCCAAGAACCGAATAAATAGGCTACCTATACCAGGAATTGAACCATCCTATGTTCATTTCTTTAAGCCCATTTCTATACTAAACATAGTCTCAGGAAATTACCCACAACCTTAATATATAACGTTAATGGTGAAGTTAGACTCCCTAATAAACTTTGTCATATCTCAGTTACAAAATAAACATTCAAATATGGAGTAGGATATTTGAACACCAAACATAAAACAAGCAAACATCTGATCTTTGTCACTTAAAACAAAAAAGAAACAAGACAACTATAAACTAACAATTGTCTTATCTGAGAGCTAGTATCCAACTTACCACAATTAACAATAATTGTATTGCAAATATCAGGACTCACTATTGATTACACATCATTCATGTAGGCTAAATACCACATCTCAGTAGTGTAACTTACAGTTACAACAACCAAGCTATTTCAAACAACTATTAGCATTACGGTACTGTTGAACATAACTGAATACTAAGTGTTGACAGTTTCGAGGAGACTGACGATATTAGATTTTACATAGAGACAGGGATTTAGAACCAATGTCCATACTTCCTATCATCGATACTGCTTGATACCGACACTTGCTTTCGGTACAATCGATATTGTAATTTCGAGAGTAAGATAAACTAAACCTTTTACTCTCTTAAATTAGAAAATTAAAATGCTCTTACACAGAGATGTACTAAATTGTTTTTGTAAGAACTGTGTAAGGTTTATAAAGTTTATTTGTACGTTCTATGTAACCGTTCATCTTTAAAATTGTGTACCTTACTACAATTTTCTCTTTCTTGCACTTTAAACTGTTTTATACTTGCTGGGGAGACTGTAAGTGACTGGCACTTAAGCTTACAGTACTACTTTCGGATCATAAAGTATAGACACCCGAGTTTGAACGTTAACCACTAACTGACTAGTAGTCCAATAATAGCTGCAATAAAATTTAGCTTGTATATTTAATTACCATCTAAACTTTATTATTGACGTTTCAAAAATTCTATCTTTATCACGTTATGTGCAGCTCTTAAAGTCTTTGTTTTAGGCTAGTAATTTTGTAAAACACTATTTAACCCGTTTATCTTTTTATCACAGATTTAAATGAGCATGTTTTGTTGGTTTACCGTGGCCACCGTTGCTCCGTTTAGGCATATACATAGCCACTAACGGGGTTTTCATTACAATTAAGAACAATGCCTTCCCTGCATTTACTGTTTACCTACTTAAAGGAGGCACCGAATTGTATATTTGACAATATGAATAATCTGCAAAGAAAATAATTTACTCATCGCGTATTAGAGCGAGTTTATGAAATCCAAGTGTACAACATTTTATACAGCTTTTGATGATGCTAAAATCTGTTGTCATTTGAAACGTTGTAGTTGTGCACTATCTAGCGGCTATCAAAGGAAACATCTATTTAAATATATTACAGAAAAACACATAGTACATTGGGTAAAGTCTAAAAATAACAAAAAATAGTTATAATTTAAAATTCAATTCATAAAAATAGGTAATTACTATAAGATTAAAATAGATTAAAACTTTAAACAAAAGTTTTAGTACAGTAGCTCTATATATGCTTAAAGAACTAATAGTTTTTAGTGAACAAAAATTCTGCAACGCAATCTGTATATAAATGCAAGAAAGCCTATTCTTAGGAAAGTCAAAGGTACACGAGTGACACGATGTTCTACTGTTACAGAATTGGGTTTTCCAATTCTGTTACAGTTTTCTGGTAACGTTTTCATCTGACTACAGTAATAGCAATAGATAAAACTAACTATAAACAATGTCTTTATATGAAAATACTTCATTGTTAACTACCACTGTCAATTTTTACTGTTTTCTATTTATTCTTATTATGTCATACAAAACCTTACATTTTTCTCTTGCATTATTCAATGTTTCACTTAGCTATATACTTGAACTCATGTATGATAATAACGGTTGTACCATTGTAATATAAAATAAGATAAAGAAATACAAATGTACTCACATAATAAAATCTTACAATAATCCAAATAAAAACTAGTAACGTTAGCGCATATTATGGATTCAATTAATTAATTTAAATAGATTAACATATCATAAGCCAACTCCTTAAATCATCATGCTATCCTTCAATCCAAATAAGTTAGACTTAGTTGTAAGTTCTACGAGTTAATCTTGTCCCCTAAGTGCTAAGACGCGTTTAAAAAGGTCTCAAACTATCCGCGGACTTTTATTTAATCAAGAATCTTCTAGGTTATTGACAGCTTAGGATTCACGCATTCAATTTCTGTCATCCTCAGACCAAAGTGCTTCCATAGTAATAATTTAGAAATATTACATTCTAGTCACGGAAATTCTTCAAACTGCAAATATGCATGGAGATAAATGTCATCCCACAAAGCAGTGAAACAAATCCAATGCAAATCTTTATATGCATTCGTTTTATATTGTGAATATTAAGCGTATTGTGGAACAGATGTGTTG
>NW_025790036.1:0-17590 GCF_021130785.1 Homalodisca vitripennis
ATTGTGAAAAAAAAGAACCTTTTTTTTATTAGAACATGCTAAATTGTATTTCTTAAGATACACGAGTGATGTTTTGTATTTTCAATCAAATACATAACTTTATAAAATACCAAACTTTTGACGAAAAAAAATTGTTTTGCTTATTATTTTCAACAACCGTAAAAGTTTTTTTATAATCGATTCAATCCTGTAAATGTTTATCGACGACTCTGCAATAGTTTAGATTAAAATTTAAAATGATACTTACTTCTCAAGCAGGTTTTGAAATCGGAACAAAAAGTGTAGTTTTCCAAAATGATTAGAGTTGAACACTAAGTTGGAAGGACAACTTCCCCATGATAGTAATTTGAAGATTTTAGAGTTCTTCCAATTCCTTTTCCCAATCATCATATTTTGATCCCCTAGATTGCTTTAAAGCATTATTATTGCCTGATTTGAGGGCCCCCAGTGATAACATCTCTTGCTATAGAATTACCCGGTTTCTGTTTTTAGATACATTATTGTGACAATATCTGTATTATATCGGTTGGACCTTGAATTTGAATTCATAAACAAATATAAATGGGCATTCTTATGTTTGCCACCCTTTTTTGTATATGAAAAAAAACATCAAATTGCCTACTGTCTCCTTAAAATTATCAAAAGAAATGTCAAATACAGGTAACCTCGTATAATATGATGTATTGTGGATCCGTTGAAGTATAGGTTAACTTCTTTTTCCATAGCAAGGTAAGAGTATGCTTCACCACGAGTCACTATACTTCGCTGGGGTTTCCATAAAATGTTCTAGGATGCGTAATGAAATTTAAATTTCTAGAGATTTCATGCCGAACAACCAGTCAGACCAAAACACCGTTAACCCCACAAAATGATTAATGCCACCCTTCACAAAAAACTTTTGCCAAACTAATGAGTGATGGGCTTTAAATGACGCCCAAGCATGTTTCTACTGTGTCCATTATGTTTAATTTGGTTTTACAAATGTATGTATTCTCTGATTTTCCCATTACCAATCATGGGTTAAATCACCAAGACCAAAGTGTGATTGGTAGGCTGAATCAGCGTTTTAATCAATAAAGTTAGCCTAATGAAGAAAGTTTTTACCAGATAAATCACTATTCTATTTCAAATTAAAATAATGTTAGAGGTACCTTTAATGGGTTTTTGGTTACCATGATGAAAATAAACACAACCAATTATCATTCAGAAAAATTATGAACTACGATAACGATTTCAAAATCTACAATGACACAATAATAAATCACAGTAAATACAATGCTACTCAATCTGCAAGTGATGCAAACTAAAACCAAACAACCCACAGCTACATTGTCTTTGTGTCGGCAGTCGCTACTAAAGACTCTCAACATTGTGAGACTACGTTTACATAAAGAGATGGGAAGTTGGGAGAAACTTTCAAAAGCAATTACCTCCATGACAGCAGCAGACCGCGACTTCACATGGTTCGCTTCTGGTAAAAGGCACTCTCGCGTCAATCTTTATATCGTTATATCTTGTTTCCAAATGCATGGTGTGGTGCATTCACATTTCATTGTAAAAATATTTTGCGTCCATACATTTTTTAAACAATAAATAAATACAGTAGAAATTGCCCTTATACACAATGTTCGCCATATAATCTCGTAGAAAAACGCATCCAGACCATATAACAAACCGTAACTGATAGTTTGGTTGTTGAATTTCAGATTTTATCATTTTTCAGGAATTAGTCACCGTCATTCTGATCAATCTCTAATTTTATCCGAAGAAAAGTAGCCAATTTGATGTACTTTGGTATATTTAGAAAAAAGCTGAAAATATTTACTTGTCACCCTGTATAATGTATATATAATATATTTAATTCTAAAGGTTCAATATAATGTAAAACATATACTAAAATTTTACTTAGCGTAACGAGTTACATTACATGTTATTTAACTCTAAATGTATTAACTGCAGTTTTAGCGAATCTAAATTGAAAATAAACATTAATATACTTGACAAAAAGAATCATAATGTGTTTTGTTGTTTAAAATAAAAAGATTTAAGATTAACTTATATTTTTAAAAAAAATGTGATACATTTTAATTTGCTTTACTTTAAGCTTAACAATAACATTGTTTTAATATTAAATTATTTGCAGGTAAATAGTTTTGACGTAAAAATAAAACATCGATATCTAACTAAAGTAATAATAATATAGTTTTATTATAAAAAATACACTTTGTTACTATCAATACATTTCCTTAATATATTGTCCCCCACTCAAAATTCAGCATAAAAAAATTTAACACAAGAAAATTATGAATGAAAAAAGATCATTCATTCATTAACAAAGTAAGAAGGTATTATTATTTTTGGGTTTTTTGCCACACATTCAGCATTTTCTATTAAGAAAAATATGGATGTGCTTATAGTGTAAGTAAGTTACGAGGTTTATAGGAAGAAAACACTAATTCCTTGTTAAGGAAAAATACTTTCCTTCTTTTCTATGTATGTTGGTTGGTTAAAGAATATTCTTTGGATGAACACAAGTTCATAAAAAATAAACCAACATTGAAGTATACAACAGAACTTATAAAGAGGAACGAATGAGGTATTGTACTGGAAATAAATACTGGACTTTCATTTAACCTTTTTTACCCCAAAATTTAGTTTTTAATTGAACCATGAGGAAAACTAATATTTGAGTGATACATATCAAGAGTTTATATGAGTAATAAATTTGCTGCTTTTTTGGAACAAGAGGAAACCACGTTTCAATTATCTATGATATTTACTCTATCAAGATTTTTTAAACTTATAAACAATTAAACAGACAGGAGATCCGTTATATATAATAAGAAGGCGAATAACTATTTCTTTTCTAACTAAACAATACATACTTAGATGCACCACTGACAAACTGAATACTATGCAGTAAACAATTCGTTACGTATGTAGAGCTGGTATATGTAACCCCTAATTATTTATTATAGAAAACTAAGCGAAGAATGAAAGATGGACAATAACTTCAAGATGAATCACATCCGAGCCATTGACTTCTGAAAGTGGTGATAGTTGCATCAACCCGTCCTTGTATGATGGCCTACTGTTGTTTTATTATACTCGTATGTTTATTCTAATAAAAATGTCCATCGCAAACTTTGTAAATCACACTATCACCGGATAAGTAAAATTACTCTCGCAAATATTACAATACTGTTAACATTTGTGTTGCATAATGCGTATTTAATTTACTGCAGTGAAACAGCTCAAATAAAACAGAATATAATTTTGCTCTTCTAACCGCCAGGTTGTGTTATAGTACAGGATAAAATTTTGTGACTAATCTTGTATCATTCCACGAAGAGTTCTATGCACTTGATGTAAGAACTCAAAAACCTATAATTAGAGCCAAGAAAACTTTAAACAATTTTTTATACAGTTTTTAGTTTATATCAAATATGTGGTTTTAAAGCACGACGTATTTTTAGGTATGAAATAACTATTCCATTTGTAAAATGTTATTTGTGAACTTATACAAATTTCAAAATTATTACACGTCGAATACAATGAAAACTGTGTAACTCCCCAATACTATCTCATACCTGAGGATAAATGACCTAAAAACTCAACAGTTTTATGTGATAAACAGGTAACTTAACTTATTAATACTTTTTGTTATTTTTTTAATGACCGAAGTGTGTATCAATGTCAAAAAACCATCATCAGTCCAGGTTTTAAAAAAATATAAAATATTTATCTCCTCTGTAGAGTCAAATTTTATTAGGAGGTATTGTTATTGGTCCCTTCTTAAAAATTTGCCTACACTTTCTCCTTCAAACACTCCTTCCTCGTGGATGTTAATCTGATATATTTCTCGGAAGTAAATTTCAAATAGATACGTCTTAAAATACATTTTAAATAAATCAATTTTACCACATTAAAAGAACGCTTTGCTGACCAGTGTATTATTATTTTAACGTATCAATCATTTATGTTTATCGTGCGGCCCATTTCTGCTGAATTCTATCGCCGAATAATAATGACAATAAACTTTAATTGGTAGAATATTGTAATGAATAGATTATTTATAGGGTATAATTATGCACGGGTATTTGTAGTTGCGTTTGTTCCCCTAATGCAGTTAATCCAGCCAATTACAAAGGGCATGTTCTGGTAATTCTGTTACAATGTACTCTGTTATATAATCACCATCATTGTTATGTATTGCTTGCAATCCTCCTCCGATCCACTGCTGTAGTTGCATTATTCAGGACAGATCTCTGTATACCAGTTGTATGAGATACTATCAGCGGGGTTACCTGGAGGATGTTTCTGTCTCTTCTATGCCTAAGCTTTTCTTGATATTAAGTCTTATAACAGAATCTGTTGGAGTTCACGTTCAAAGTGTTCCTCTAACTTGGCTTTTATTCAAAATTATCATTATAACACACAGCAAGAAATCAAATAGAAAGATCTTCCTTTTATGGGTATATAGTTATTGTATATTACCTCTAATGAAATTATAAAGTGTTAAATCTCGAATCTGGTAATCATCAGAAAAGGTGTACATAACATTCCAACAGCGTTCCCAAAATAAGCTTTTCGTCACTATCGATGTTTCCGCAAGACAGTTTTTAATATTTAGGCAAGTGCGAGGCCAAATAACCTTTCAATAAATAGGCTTCAATAAACTTTTTCTAGTTCGAAATAGCTGTGATTGCTGTACACAATGTTGGAATTTATTTTCCTCCTCCTATCGTTGAGTTGACAGTTATTGCAAGAAAAGCTGCACGAAATAACAAAAATACAAATAAACTTAAATGAAGCAAATGCTGTTTGAAATAAAATTTTTGTTAGTTAATTAAAATATTTGCTTTAAATTTACGAGCATGTCACCGCGTTCTGCATTGTATAAAATTTTTTTGAAAATTTATACTTGAATAAAAGGTTAGTTTTCAAAAGTAATTTTCTTGACTAATAACTTTATTTACAAAAGTTATGGTAATCATATATAACTCACTTCGTGTTTCGTTTATTAATAGCTATTAAAATATGATTTAATATATTTCAGCCTAGACTTTGCAAAGATAAACGTGATTTAAATAAGTACAAGTTTTTCAATTCTTTATAATATATTTAAATTTAAAAGTAAAGTAAAAATGCCTCATTTTTACCAGGTAAAGTTAGGGCTAAGAAGTCCTCTCTAACACTTAACCTGGGAACCAACGGCTTAAAAGGTGACTTACAAAACCACCACCAATGGCTTGGCAGCAATAGCTAATGACGCGCTTAACTTGAGGAAATATTTAACATAACATTAACCATCAAAGTTGTGACATTTTCTTTTTCTTTGATAAGATTCTCGTACATTCTAGGAGCCCTAAGGACAGACAGATTAAGGCTAAGAAAGGGACTGGCCTTTCCCCTCCCCCCAAATAAAAACCCATTATAAAAAACTATGGTTTCAAAACGTTTATAATTTCATCCTGCTAATTGATACTTCTTTCAATACATATAAGCCGGAAACTTACACAAAAAGATTGTATCAAATAACAAGACAAATAATCAAAGCCTGTTGAAAGTGAAGCTACGTATTATAGACATTCCCTTGTCTCTAACCCACAGAATTAGCTACTTCAAGAGTCAACTACAAGTTTTTATTTTGTATCAGGCTAAATGATCTGTATTTAACTTAAATTCAGAGAAGAGATAAGATTTTTTTTAAAATCACACATTGCACCTTGATTCATTGTTCTTGTAAAATATTAACAGCAGATATTGGCTGTTAATAAATGATAGTTTAAGGATCTTTTTCCTGGAATTTGTCAAACTAATGCGGTATTCCGAATAAAAGGAACGTGTGTGGTGACATTTCATAATTTCTTGCTAAATATTTAAATAATTGAATTGTTTATTATAATTTTTAATCAACTTACTTTTAAATATAATAGGTGTTAAAACGTTGATTTACTCATCTCCTATACAATTTTAAATGTTAGTCAAACAAAATTAATAATTCTATTTAAATATTTTATGATCCAGATACTCTTCAAGCAATGTTTATATATTTAACCATGATGAATGTTAGAAGAATATTGTTTAAAAAGTAATTTTTGGTAAAATCTATTTTAAAATTTAATAAAAATTCCCCAAATTTTTATGAACTTAAAAAAATTTAATACAATATTAAAATATTGCAATCAAGATAACTACTCTCATTAGTGAATATCTTGCTGCTCTACTAGCTGACAAATAACAATTAAATCATTAATTTAATTAGGCGTTATAAACCTAACTTAAATTTAAATTCCCACAAGAAATTTAGATTTATTAAAAGAAATTTAAATTCCCATGTATAAAGATTGTACCAGAACCCCCAGAATTTTGTATTTTGGCTTTCTTATATTTTAACAAAGTTTATTAGTTTTAGTATGAAACAATACAATTTAATGAACATATTCACTAATAATTGTATAGGAAAGAAAAACAATGTATCCATAATATTATGATGTGAATATAATTTTAATATACTCTAGTATAATAATAATAAAAGAATATGTTTCACTGTGCTATCGTACTACATACATTTTATTGCAATATATGACCGTGTATTATATTTCATATAATTAATTATGTATAGTAAGGTAGGCAAGATTTTCTAAGCGGCTATAAATAATGAGGATGTCTTAAATTACCGTAATTTACGTTAATGAGTTTGACTGCCTGCTAGGCTTAGTTTACCTTTACTGCGAATGCTGTTAAACAAGGAGAAGTAGGGGGAGTGAAAATATAATGTTTTATTTTTCAGGCTTTATAGTTGTAGGTTTACAATGGAGAACAAAAAAGACATTTCTATATTTTGCTTTATATATATATATATATATATATATATATATATAATTTATATTTATATAAAGCTAATATAAAACAATCAAATTCCATCTTCGTAATTATGAAACATATTTTTCTGAGGTCTTTTATCAATCCTTTTATAGTTTACAAGTTATGTTTCTTAACAAATAGTAATTTTCTTTTCAATTATCCTGCCACAGGTACAAAAATAGACTACCACAGATTTAAAACAACCTGCATATTTAGTTTTACGTAAATTAAACAGTAAAAAATGTTGTATTATTATCATTACTTATTTGAATCTATCTGCTACAAACTTCAAGTCCATACAATATTTAAAATGAGCGTCTAAAACAGTTTATACTATTATTTTCTGGAATTTCAGTTTCATTGAGTGGTCACTATTGTATTTTGTATTTCATACCTGTTTTAGTAATTAATTATCAAGTCCATGTGTAACAAAATAAACTGATTATCATTTGATTTAATCATGATTTATTGTCAAGGGCAACATATTGGAGTAATTGGAAAATGTGAAATAGAAACATTTTAGCGTACCGGTATTACTTTTTTATATTTTACTATTGCATTTATCAAGATATACTTAAATATACTATTCAATATATACTTAAACAAAATTTTTGATAGTTTAGCAACTTTCAGCTATAAATGTACAACCTGGTATTTCTAACAAGTAGTTGCTAAAAAAAAGGTGGTGCAAAGATTCAGAAAATAAAATATTGACTTATTTCTTAGGGAATAAACAGCATTATCTATTTTTCACAATTAGCCCATTAAAACATTATCTGTTGAAGAATAACTGTAAATTTTAACATAATTTATTTCTCATAATGTTTTATTTTGGGAACCTCTAATTTTAAAAAGTCAAGTAATACTTTTCTGAGCGTTGCGAAATGAAATTTCATTGTTTCCGGAATTTTATTTTAATTACCAGAAAAAAGATTCAAAATGTGTCCTGAAGGCTAAGATCGATCCTATATCCACCCTCCCTGGCATGGGTATTACTGAGAATACTAACACAATACTACGAGTTATGTAAGGCTCGTATTTACTCTAGATGCTATCTATAGTATTATTTTAGCTAAAAACTGACATGTCTGTTACAGGTCAAGCTAAATTCAAGTTTGAGAGTAAAATAGTTTAAATAAATTTTATCCAGCAGTATTCGTTAGATTGTTTGGTAGTGTCGCCATTTTAAAATCTAAAATTGGTTAATATTGATTAAGTAAACTCATAATTATTATTATTATATTACGTAGATTTGAATAAAATTACGTAATGAGAATATGTGTGAATTTTTATAAATATGAAATAAACCGCTACGTGACAGGAAATTTTATATTGATTAATTAAACTCCAAATTATTCGAAACGAAAACAAAGCAGTTTGAACATAGATAGTAATGCATTGGTAGGCAGCTCGGAGATAGCGCTTTTGTTTCAACATCAGGAGGAATTTCACCCGAGGGTGATTGGAACATAAAAAGGCTTTTATTATGATGTGTTGCAAGGCCTCTATTACTGACGTTATTGCTGTACACTTGGTATTGTTCTGCCAATGCCACTTCATTGTTATGTCTTCTTCCTAAAAATAAGTTTTGGCCCACAAAAAATGTGAAGTATTGTTAAATAAATGCAAAAGCTCGTATAGTCCTTATAAATAAAGTTGAAAAAGAAATGAAAAGGCAAAGTTAAGACTTTACGTGTGAGTTAAGATTGACCATTTTATTTAGTTGTTTTCTAATATGCTACACAAATATCAGATACAGTTAAGACATCTAAGTTTGTGATTCACTTTATAGGAACAATAGATAACAGTAAAATTGCTGTGGGTGTTATGGTTGGGGAAAATAATATAGGAATTTTCGATTAAGTGTCTTATAAGACTTTCAGATCCTCAGTTTCATCGGAGTTTACACTCGAAAACCATTGCAGACTGTCTCGATTACGCACTATTACGAGCAAGTAAACATGCAAAGCGAGGGAAATGGAAGCACTCAGGCTCTAGAGACGGGAACGATTAGTTGAGCAGTCGCGTAGTGTTTTAGCTGAGGTAGCGAATGATACTATTCCTGTCAGTATAGAGCTTCTGGATTAGTTCTAAAACTGTACTAAACAGGTGATTACCTTACCGAACCTAGCTATTTCTGTTTAGTATGTATTGAATTGTTTAAGCACTGTTATTGTTACGATCTATTTATATATACATGTTTAAACATTCACTAATTTATAAAAAGTAAGTTTAAATTTAGTGAACTCAATTACTCAATATTGAATGGCATACTTTCTGCTGACGAGTACTTTCTAAAAATTATGTACCGAACAAAGAAATTGAGTAACTAATAAAATTAACGTGTACATGATAATTTACGTCAACATAGATTCAAATTATTTAAGAAAACTGTAAATATTTAATTTAATTTAGTTTTCATTCATATTACCCTATTTACTTGACGTAGAGCGGGTTTTACAATAATTTAGTAATTTCGTTGAACTCGATAAGTTCAAAAAGAGTAATTATTTTTTTAGTCAGTATTGTCTAAGCTTTCGAACTTCAAGTTGAATTAGCACAAACGTAAACTTGATCTAAATCGGTACTTTTTGTCTGTAGTACTGTGCAGCGCATGTTTCACTAACTCTTCTCCTGAGTTTGTGCTTTAAATTTCAGGTAGTCTTTCGAGAAATAGGCATAGTAAGACTATACAGGTCTCTCCTGTCAAAAAACTTCAATTGACATTGATTTTTAATAAACAACCCGTGCTTTATAATAGTGCAGCAGAACGTATTATCTATTTAACACCTCAGTGAACAATTGTGGCTTATGAATATTATTTTGGCCTGACATAACACAATTTACAAGGATAAGTGAAAAGCTGTGTACCTACAATATGTTTTACGACTCAGAAGAAGAAGTAGTAAAAGCTTAGCTACTTTCATTTCAAGCACTTAGTACATACTTTTCGATGGAAAAGTATCCTTGGCTTGGTGTTAGTGTAATTATTGTTGTGTGTTTCTGTGAGACTTTTCTTAAATTCAACCTCGTTCCTCAACCCTATATCACGTAAATCCAGAATGAAGGAGAATAAATAAAAACGTCCACCATCCCAAATTTATAATACAGGAATTGCTTACAATTATAAAAAGGTAAAATAAAAATTATCTTTTTTTACTTGAAAAATAATTTCACAGGACTGTCAAGTAAGAAAATTCAAATGTGCTGCCGAAGGTGCTGCCAAAGACTGCGTTGATGGTTCAAAACATTACTGAAATATGACTGCATTTTTTTTATTAAAAACTAGTGAAACCTTTTATTTTATGAGTATCCATCAATTTGTATTAGAGAAGCTATTTTCATATCAGTGGGTTTGAATAGAAAATGGTGTAAGACAAGTGGTCGTATAATAGAAAAGAACCGACATATTTGCAGACACTAACTTAAATAACGGTGACTCAATTGTTTTTAGATTACTTATGAATGTGATAGCCTACTCGATGTTCCTTTGTGTTTTGTTCCCTGTTTTATAGATTTGTATATAAAGATAATATCTTTTTCTAAACTGCAATAACACAACTATACATTTTACAATATATCAGTCTTACTAACTTGGTAAAAGAACAATTGAAACAACTGTAAACGTTTACTACAACATGTATTATTAAAAAGGGCAGGATATTAGACGTTGCGTAATGCAAAGATATTCTTTAATCAACTACACGATACAAATATTTCTTCTTGCAGCAAGTAAAAGCCTACCTTTATATTTCCTGCTTGTTTAGATTACAGCTTGCCATATCGATAGAAGATCGTCTGGGAACAAATAAAAATGTTCGATAAGATATGTTTTAACTTATGTTTTCCAAAGAGCATTGAATTAATTTAATATTAAATTCAATAAAGGACTATTGCGAGGTATATTATATACACTTTAAAACAAAAATGTTTGAAGTATGAGGTAGAGCAGCTTTAATGGAATATACATAATACTGTTGTTTACAGTACGGTATAATAGTTAAAAGGAAACCCATTTGAGATAACCTATTATTATGGTCAAACCTAACACTATTCATCATGACTATCCAACTACCGTTATCATATCTGTATGTACCTCGAGAGCGACTAACCTATATACATGTAAGTCATTCATCAAGTTTCATTTCTGTATGATATATTCGTTACAACACAAAATAGCGTTAAGTAATGGTGCTTTTTACTCAGTAAGATTTGTCTGAGCGTTAGCGAACATTTTGAAATTTGTCTTTTAGATAAACACGATAGCAATGAGAAAAACTGCTGAATATAAAATATAAAAATGAACTACATACTATCATATTAAATTTTGAGTTTTGTCATAATAAAAAATTATTACCTCCATATCACAATGCACCGACCTCTATATATATATATACTTTAGTTGTTACATGCAACCTCAAAGAATCTTGCTACGTAACTCGTGATATGGCGTATTTCTATCTTGTATTAAAAAACTCCTTCATGGCATTTTCAAAGGGTCTTCAATGATTAATAATACTGAGGAAATGTTTTTGAAAAGGTACTGAGCTTTTGAAAGCATGGGATAATAATCATGACAATGGATAAAACAAACAAACTTAAATTAACATATTGAAAACCCCTAACAGTTGGTTTAGGCCTTTCCTCTTTTTCTTATTTCCTGTGTGTACTGGTCAGTGATCCTTCGGCTCTCCCATCTCCTTCTGCTCCTCCTCCCATGTATAGACTTGATCGCTCGTGAAGTAATACAAGTTCCTACTCGGAATATCGCTGCCTAGAGAGTAGAACATCCGCAACAGTTCATGAATGGATGAAACTGTCTCTGCCACTTCTGTGTACTGGGTTATAAGATATTCACGTACGTTGAAGGCCCAAAGTTATCATCACCACCAAATCTTAACCAGTGATGGCACATAGGATGACTCTATTGTACCAACGAGAAGACTGACTCCTTTGGTGGGCCATAGCGGATGCTGGGCCATTTGTGGAGGTTGGGTCGTTAGCGGTGGAGAAACGACAATAGAGCTAAGGCGACATCCGGAAAGAAGCAGTTGGACGACACGAGACCGGAACCGCAAGGTCAGCAGGCGTTCTCGTGGTGAAAGCTGCAATTACTTACTCTACCACAGGAACCGGAATCGTCGTCCGTGGAATGGATGCAATGTCACTTGACGGTGGGGTAGGAATGTGGGAGGTATCGGCCTCCCGGGGTGTGGTCGTTTCTTGGCAGTGTTAGTTGCCTCTCCTGGTGGTGGATGCGGTGAGCCGCACAGCCGCTGTAGCGCTTAGACGCATGTCCGACGACTCTGCAGTCAACGCACGGATCTGCAGCCGATGGAGCTGTGGAGGGCCTCGGTGAGGACAGATATATTCAGCCACTGGATTTAAATTTATTTAAATTATCGGAATATTTTATTTCGTTGGACCCCGCAAGAGTCCGTAAAAGGCGGGAAACTCGTTAGTAGCATGGTCCAGTAGAAGGGTAATGACCATAGTAAGGTTTTTAGGAATAAGGGTCTGGGGTGGCACTAACCAGTAAACAGTTATATATTAGTTACTTCCAAAAATATTTTAAAGTAACTAAAATTCTTTCGTCAAAACTAATTTATTTCTTGCAATATTGTAAAATAAATCCAATACGATTTGATGCTATGCAGGATATTGTAATAAAATTATAATATGGATATTATTACCTTTTGTTTATTACAATTACATTCCCAGCATTTGCGTCTCCATTTACACTGCTACTGAATTGATTACAATTGTTGTAATAGTGTCATTATCACAATATTGATTGTTTGTGGGCTAAACTACAACCGTGGATACTGCTATAGGATTATTAATTTAAACTAGGTCTATATTACTGCAATTTGATATACATATTATGATCAGGTACGGCTGTTCTCTATTAAATCTTCTGGAACTTATATAGCGGTAAAAGTGGTAAAATGTTGCATAGTTGTTGTCTATTAAATATTTAACTAAGTAAAAACCTGAACCTGAAATATATATTAAATTTGAATCGCCATTATTCGAAGAAGCGAATGAACATCACAACACCTCCAGATTATATTGTGGTACTTTTAATTGGTAAAAGTTTAGATATACACGTATAAGAAATCATAAGGAATCAATGATCTAAACTATTTTAACTGTTCATTATTTTCCAGAACTTGGTTCCAGTGATTCAACCTAAATCAATCTAAAAATAAACTTTACATACCACCCAAGTGTCGATAACAGTAACAACTAACTTCATTATTTACCTAGGTTCATTATTACCTAGAATTTGGTTCCAGTGATTCAACCTAAATCAATCTAAAAATAAACTTTACTTACCACCAAAATATAGACAACAGCAACTATCTTTGCTGTTCATTATTACCTAGAACTTGGTTCCAGTGATTCAACTAAAATCAATCTAAATATAACTTTACATACCACCCAAATATAGATAACAGTAAATATCTTTGCTGTTCATTATTACCTAGAACTCGGTTCCAGTGATTCAACTTAAATCAATCTAAAAATTAACTTTACATACCGCCCAAATGTAGAGAACAGTAACTATTTTTACTGTTCATTATTTCCTAGAACTTGGTTCAAGTGATTCAACCTAAATCAATCTAAAGATTAACTTTACATACCATCCAAATATTTGAAGTATTTAGATTAATTTAAGGAGTAAATAAACAAGCTACAATTATTGTTTTCTAATTTTAATAATAATAACCTTTAACCATCTTCATCTACTATACATTACAAGTGTAAATAAGGTATAAAGATTGAAAATTCAAAGACTGAGATACATCCTGTAAGTTAAGAACTAAATGCCTGAGAAAAAATTATTTTAGTTCCTTAAATCTATATATGCAGACCACATTGAAGTTTATTGATATTAAATTTATTTCACTATGTTAATACATAGTATTTTTTAACAAGATCGTATAGTTATATTTGTATTCACAGTTTTCCTAATAATTTGAATATTCTAAGATATGTTTATCTTTATGGTTGGGCTGTGCGCCAACTAGTTCAGGAAGCAAGAGGCATACATATTCATGTTACTTTATCGCTTGCGAAATAATCTGAGTCTGTGGAGAGAAATAAACTGGAGATGGTGTTCTCAGGAGATGATTATTTCCATATTGAAGACAAGGAACTGTTCATGAATGGTCCAGGATCAGAGATCCAATATGTATTGTATAAGCACACAACCTACATACGAAGTATGTATATAGGAATAATAGATTTAGATACCTGACAAATATTATATTTGTTTAACAATAAACATATTTGTTATGTTCTGAATATTTAGTCATTTAATAAATATGATCATGAGGAAAGTATACTTCCTTATGAAAATTATTTATTTTAAATTATCTCAATTATTATAATGCTGTTTAGACGACAAATACTGGTCGTACAAACCATATGTACCCTACTATTCTATTTTACAACCTAAAAATAAGCTATATTGTTGCTCATAAGAACATTAAACAAGAATGCGATCAATTAAATAAATAATATTAATTATTATGATAGATATTGTTACCAACAAGGTAGAAGTACGCAAAAAATACGAGTAACGTAACAAAGTTCGATAAGTTTACATGATAAGTTTAGTTTCGACACGGGCGGTTAGGCTGTGTGATCTTTACGCGTTTGTACGTTACATACTAAATGGCCATATTATTGTATTTAGTTTATTATATAGTCTGTAATTTTATTGCTGCCGTAATGGTTACCTATAGGACCAATGTGAACATTGTAACAGTCCACACCAGTCTCTGTTACTGATGCTGGTTAGCTCAGGGGAAAGGGGGGGTAAGTTGTTCCAAGTCCTAGGCGAAGTCCACAACAACGACGAAAAATGTTCAATATTTATTTTGGGGCGCCACCTTGTTTTGGAAGGAGACACCAGGGACTGTAACAAGGAACCAGTCCTTTCCAGGTTCCGGGACTTCACCAGGGTAAGCAGGTGTAGGGACCCAAGAGAATTACCAAAGGTCCGGTGAGAAATACCTTGGGATTCCGGTGCATCCCAAACAATTTTGGGGAAAGAAGGTCTATGGATATTAGACAAATTTCCGGCTAGACTACGTAGCAGTGATGGCAGATGTTGTTGAGACAGCTGATTCAAAACGACATAAAGTTGATGGCATTCTTAATCTTCCTATTACCTTGAAAGGAAAAACGGAAACTTTGAATGTTTTTAGTGGTTTCTTCGCTGCAGCAAGCTTTGATTCTTGGTATTGATTTTTGGGACTGTATGCACATTGTAGCTGATGTTCATCACCAGAAATGGGATTTTGCCCCGAAAAATTCCCGAGTCCATTGCTGTTCTATTGAGGGTATCAAATCAGAGGAGCATTTGACGCATGAAGAAAAACTAAAACTTCATAATTTGATCGACCAACATTTCCAGGATGAACTTAATACTCTAGGACGTACAGACAAAGTGAATTACGTGATAGATACTGGTAATGCTCCTGCAATTAAGCAGCGATACTACCCAATATCTCCCGCTCGACAGAAATTAGTGGATGAGGAGCTAGATAGAATGTTAGAGCTTGGAGTCATCGAGCCTTCACATAGTGAATTGGTCTTCACCAATTCCTTCTCCTAGATAAGCCAGATGGTACCAAAAGTTTTGTGTAGATTTTTCGGAGAGTCAATATGGTGACCAAGAAGGATGCTTACTACCCACTCCCCCACGTTTTTACTAGTATTCTCGACCGGCTTAGAGACGCCCGGTATCTTATCTTTCAAGTTTGGATATAAAGAGCGCATATTGGCAAATTCCATTGGGATCCTACCAGTAAGGAGAAAACCTCGTTTACTATTCCTGGACGGGGTTTGTTTCAATTTGTAACCATGCCTTTTGGATTGAGTAACGCTCCCAGCTACTTGGCAGCGATTTGTTGATGGTGTCTTGGGACCAGATTTGGAGCCTCATGTGTTTGGTTTACCTTGATGATGTGATTGTGGTTACGTCCAATTTTCAGAAGCATATCGAGGTACTGTCAGAGATTTTTTCGTAGAATTAAGGCCGCAAAATTGACTCTTAACAGAGAGAAGTGCAAATTCTGTATTCCAGAGCTACGGTATCTAGGGCTACATGGTAAGCGAGAAAAGGACTCCGTGTGGACCCTGATAAGGTCAAGGCTATTGTGGACATTCCTGTTCCGCGCAATCAAAAAGAGGTGAGTGAGACGCTTTTGCGGCACTGCGTCATGGTATCGACGTTTTATACCAGATTTTGCGACAAGACTCTATCCTTTGACCTCTCTGATCAAGAAACGGAAATCATTTGAATGGACTCAGGAAGCTCAAGAGGCTTTCCAGGAGATTAAGTCATGTTTAGTTACCGCCCCTATTCTGTCATGCCCAGACTTCACCAAGCCATTCACAATTTCGTGTGACGCTTCAGGAATTGGTTTAGGTGCAGTTTTAAGTCAGTCAGATGAGAGAGGTGAAGTTATTATTGCGTATGGTAGTCGGGCACTTTCACAGCAAGAACAAAAAGTACTCAGCCACTGAACGAGAGTGCTTAGCCGTCATTTGGGCAGTTGAACGGTATAGACCATACATTGAAGGCACTAAATTTACCGTAATCACGGACCATCATAGTCTTCTGTGGTTGAATAACCTTAAAGACCCTCAAGGACGCTTGGCAAGGTGGGCTCTTCGTTTACAAGTATATGACTTCCAATTGGTCCATCGGAAAGGAAAGGAAAATGTTGTTCCCGATTTGCTGTCTCGTTCTACAGTTTTGAATATGGAAAATACGGCGACTTGGTGCAATTGATAATTCCAGTAGATATTAGCGATCGGTGGTATATTAACCTGAGGCAGAAAGTGATTAAGAACCCTGCGGCCTACAGCCAGTGGAGTGTTCAAGAGAACCAGCTGTGGAAGAAGATTGATGACCTATCAGCCTTATCTACAGAAGAATCCAAGTGGAAAATTGGTATTACCCAAGGACATTCGACGTCGAGCTATAGAAGAATGCCATGATGCCCCAACCTCAGGACATCAGGGAGTTTTGAAGACCTACAAGAGAATGCAGCAGAAATATTATTGGCCAAAAATGGGGAAGGATGTGGCGTCGTATATTTCAAAATGTAAAATTTGTCAAAGTACAAAATATGATAACCAAAAACCGGCAGGGTTAATGGGAGAATATCGTGGGATGCAAGAACCGTGGAAGATGATTTCGGCAGATTTGATGGGCCCTTTCCCCCGTTCGCTTAAAAGGAAATAAGTATCTTCTCATTGTCACTGATTCATTTACAAAATTTGCCGTGTTGAAACCTTTAAGATCTGCTACCGCCGCTTCAGTTGCCAGACATTTAGAGGAAGATGTCTTTTTAGTTTTTGGAGTGCCAAAATATATAATATGTGACAACGGTTCCGAATTTATTGGGAGTCCAGTCAAGAAACTTGCACAGCAGTATAAGGTGAAAATCCTGTTTAATGCTAGTCGCCATCCCCAAGCCAATCCTACGGAGAGAAACCAATAAGACAGTTATCACTATGATTCGGGCTTATGTAGGAGACCATCATAGGAATTGGGACCAGAATATAGCTCAATTGGGATTTGCTCTGAGATCTTCAGTCCATGAGTTCTACTGGTTATACCCCAAATCTTCTCGTCTTTGGACGTGAACTCACGGTTGCTGGCTCCGGAATTGATGTTCTACAATCTGAGGACCAA
>NW_025790037.1:0-35660 GCF_021130785.1 Homalodisca vitripennis
TTACGCCCCCAGATTTTTGTTTTTTGGTATTTTTTTTGTTTTTTGTGTTTTTTTTTAGGAGTGGAGGTAGTAGGTATTTTTATCCTAGGATAGGATGAAATTTTATTTTAATTTTATACATTTATTACAGAGTAGTGAACTCCAATCCATCACAGTAAGTTGTTGAATAAGAAGTTCCAATCTAGCTTGTATTTCCCTCTGTTGAAATTCCGTTTTGCCAGGGGTGCTGTTGATTGGGCTGATCGATTTCCTTAGATTTTCTCGTTTAATTGTATATCAAAAAATTTTTCAGCTTTTTTTTAAATACTCGTGCTTAAGTAAACCAAACGTTGTAGCTCAGGAAGGTCAAATCTTTGGTTTCCTCAGTTTCAATTAATTTAATTTTTTCTTTGCTTGTTTAAAGTTTGGTCCCGTTCTTTAAGTTGTTCAGCAGTTGAACTTGCGTTTTTTCCCTTTTCGTTCTCAGTTGTTTTGTCCGAGCTAGTTTCAAAGTTGGTGGAATCACCCCAAAAAATCAAAAAAAACATGTTTTTATTTGAGTCTCTTCAGTCCCCGCAGTAACAGCCCGAAAACGTAAAGTTCTTTATTACAAACGTAGTCTAAAAAAAATTAACAAAAGTTACCCGTACAAAAATGAAGAAAAAATAGAGTTTATTTATATGCCAACAAGATCAAAAAACTTTTATAAAAGCAAAATTATTTTTTTAGAAGTTTTAACAAACTTACCTTTTAACGCACAAAGCGGGTTGTCGGTGTCACCTTCAATAAAATTAAGTAACTCCTTTCCCATGGTTTAAGAAAACCCTTTTGTTGCCAGTCTTGTTAGTCTGCCCTTTGATTCACTTACTTTCTATTTTGAATTTTTTTCCCAAAAATTTGGGTTGAGTCGAGATGCAATCCCAATTCATTATCGATTCGATTTTGAATCTCTTCAATGGCTCTGTTTCTTTTGTTTTTGAATTTGGGATATTACTCTTTTCCCAAAAAAAAATGGATATTCCTTTATAATCGAAATAAAGAACCTGGTTTTCAAAATTGTGGGTTATTCCCTTATTACAAGCCATCACTTGTTTTTTGTAACTCGTGAGACAATAAAAAAAAGCGAATGGGACGCTGAATATTAGGTTACTCTGATATCTGGACAAGTTGCAAACGTTGTTAGCCAAGATGGGAAGGGAATTTTGAGCACTTGTCCATTTGTGAGCAAGTCCTCTGGCCCCAAAATTGACTTTTTATTACATCGAATCAGAGCACTTATCGTGTTAGAAGGAGTTACTCCTCACTACCTGAGCATCTGCTACGGAGCATGTACTCCAACTTTATTCACTTCACCAAATGTCAGTGTTGAGTTTACCTTCAGTTCACCTTTGTTTTAGTACAGTATTTGTCTGACGCTGTTATAGCCTTGATTCCTAGAGTCATGCTCTTCTGAAGAGATAACAAAGTCGACTACGAAGAAGTTCATAATGAACTATTTACATCGTTAAAACATCAGAGACCTACACTACAAAACTACAACATACATTACAGTCTAGGTGAAGAGTTATTCAGGTGTACAATTGCAATCTGGTGCAAATTTTGAACATTTTCGTTGCCGAATTTTTGGTATTATTCAGACGGTCGTGACTTCAGATACCAGGAGTCAAGTCTGTGGCAGCCTCAGATGTCAACGTTGAATTGGTGTGAACTATTGAATTGATAATGATGATCACTTTGATCAACATCTATAGAGAATCGCTATTTCAGGAACAACGCGAAAGTCAGAACTTTTACTTAAGTACTGACCTTGAGGCGAATCAGATATAGACAGCGATGCGTTTTATTACTCAAGAGAACCTTCTTCGCAGCAAATACACTATACGTTGCCAACGACGTGGGTACTCATGAGACCGATGATTAGAAAGCATTATCTAAATATTTCTGACAAGAATATCTTTACATATGTTGTTTGCTCATTAACTAATTGTGAATTTTTCAAATTTATAAACTTGAAATAATAGATTTACATTGTTCACCCTAACCGAAGGGTTTTGACAAAAATTCCTGAAATGAACGCATTTGTTGTTGAAGACTTAGGGGTTATGAATATTTTCACGATGGTAAGTTAATTGAACAATTCGGAGAAAACCCTTGTAATAAATGGTTTTGTTAACGTATAATTTAACTTAGCAAATATAAACCTACACATTACTATGTGTTTAGCACGAGAAAAACTATATAATATTTTTCAGGCATATTAGGCGAGAACACAAGCTAAAATAAGAAATTTACTTTAGAATATTTAACTCATTACACTATTTCTCAAAATTTTGGTCTATTTTCAAAATAGTGTGAATTTCTAATACGAAGAAAATCGAGCTGTCCTTTCCCCTCGATGAAATATGAATTGATAATCGCCCCCCTCCCAAAGTTAAATCATGGATACCTCACTGACGTATGAAGCCAGATCTCTAGTGATAGTATTCGATAATCTGTGCCATAAAGCTCTGTCAAGGCTCGAGACGATGCTTGGGGTTATTCCGTAAGTTATGTTAATTATTTAGTGGATAAGTATAAAGTAACATATCTGTATTACAGCCCATAGAAGAATCCACTGTACATTTACTTTGTTGGTAGTGGTCAGGTTTGATGTTTCTCATTACAAAACTTGTTATGTATAGTTTAATGTTAATTAAAGAAACACTGAGTAAAAATAACAACAGTAAGACTTTAAAATTGCTATCAGGGTTATCCGGTAAAGGGCGGAAAATTTATTAATCAGCCATTGATAGTTGAAAACTGACTCCATCTAAAAACTGTAAATGGCATAAT
The DNA here is from genome assembly GCF_021130785.1 of Homalodisca vitripennis. NCBI lineage: Eukaryota > Metazoa > Arthropoda > Insecta > Hemiptera > Cicadellidae > Homalodisca > Homalodisca vitripennis. Next base: position 2,812 of record NW_025790037.1, read on the forward strand.
ATTTTTATTTATTCTACGGATACTGCAAATGAGTGTACTAACAGTGAATGCTGTAGTAACGGTTAAAACAAATTCATAAAAATATTTAATACTTACGAAACATAATTTTTGGTCATATAGTGCCCCATTTAATGATTTACTTATTTTTATGCCTTGAATCTAATTTTAAAATATGGATCACTTGCAATGGGACACCCTGTACTACTAAACTATAACGGACAACCATTACGTGTTGATCTCATGGGAAAGTTAAACCATCACAGTTTTGAAAGCACCAAGTATGTTTTCTTAGAACGACTCCATAATAAATTATGATAAATGGCCCTCCCGTAATGTGATACTATTCAATCATATTGTATACAATCACAGTAAGCACAGGATTAGATAAGAGATTGCGCTGGTATTGGAATATCAGTGGAAAGAGCAGCGAGTTCCTGAGCCTACACCAAATTGAATCCTGGGTCTAGAGCCTGGCCAGAGGCTTTTCAAACAATTCTGCAAGTCCGGAGCGTTCATTACACTTATCCCCAGGAGCATCTCTACTCCACCGTTTTTACTCATTAATCTAGCATCTAATGTACGTTTACAATGCCATTTTAAAGAATACATAAAACTACTTTGTAAAAACAAAATGTATTCAAGTAAATTTAAAATCATGCTTAGTGAATTCCAAATTGTTAACCCCGTACTTTGAAATTTATGGATAACCTTTCAATAGAATCTTTGAAATGTAAAAATAGTTGAATATTCCGTTAAAAGTACTGAGTAAACTTTTACATGTAATGTGAAATCTTTATAAAAGAAGTCATTAAGCTCTGTTGTAATCTATATGTCTCTATCATTGAAAATATGCAGGGTCCCTAATTTGATCGCGTTCGATATGGATCTCTCAGACGAACATTTGACCCTAGATCTAGAAGTCTTGTCTTGCGGTGTAGATTTCAGTGCTGCAGTAATCTAAAGGTGAAATGGAGCTCAATTCAACTTCGATTAAATCAACGCTTTCTAACCATAGTTACTTTATGTCCTAAATAATTAAATTAATTTTGACTTTGAAATATTAAATGATGATTACTTATGATAGGAAAGATAAATACATTGTAATTTATCCCACATCTAAAATTATTATTAAAATTTTTTTCATAAATATATTTTTTTAATTAGCTGTCTCTATTTTGTGAAGAAAAGAAAGATAATCATAACGTGCTGACATATGTATAATTTTAAGGATCTGTTGTAATTTTATTCGCCACTATTACGTGAACTTTAAACACAAACCCCCCAACGGTATTGTAGGAAACCCCCGTTATGCTTGAAATAAGCAGAAACTAAGGGAAATTCTCGTGAAAATACTGCAAAACGTACTTTGTTACTTCAGTTTACACATTGTACACAGGTCTAAGTTTGCAAACTTTGAAAGGGATAAACTTGGCCATCAACTGTGTAGTAAAACCTTTCGCTAACTAAGCAGCCAAACAGATTCTAACCCAAAGTTTCGAAACTCAAACCACGTTTGTAGACTAATCATGTTATTCTACTCTGAAGGTTTGTAATTTTCTGCGAAAAAACCCGTGAGATGTGAGAAACATCGGTTTGGTCTTTCGTGCTTTGGATCGTGCTCTAAACATCTTAGCAAATTCAATTGTGACCCGATGAGACAATGAGAAAACTCTTTCGCTTAGATTACACTCGATGACTCTGGTGGTTAATCAGGTACACAGACACAGCCTTTTGTGATCTTGATATCTTTGGTAAAAAACCGATGAAAGTCATCTTTCGTTTTAAAAGTGCGTGCGTAGCATGCGCACGCCGTGGTTGTCCCGGGGCATAAAAAGTTGGGATTGTATAATCGAGTCACTTCCGATTCTATTTGATCCCACTACACACATATAACACCATCTGCTGTAAGAACATACGATACATTTTAATCGTGATTGCTTTATTTTATTTGATGGTTATTATACTCATGTGTGTTTTAATTTTAACCTTTGATGAAAGACCAAATAAAACTCTTTTCGTTTGACCAAATTTAATGTATTAGTAAACAAGTAAGTCATACATTATGTAAGTAAGCGCTTTCCAAGGTCACGTTATTCTAAGAATAACAAACTGTGTTTGAACGATTTGCTTAAAACTTTATGTGATAACAATACACTTATTCTAACACATTTTTAAATTTGTAAATTTGAGTTCATATAGTGTTGTTAATTTGTTTTATAAGTAAGTGTAAATAAAATTTAACAATAAATGTCTTATTTTGTGAAGAAAAGCCCTAAATGCTATAGAACTTTAACATAACAAAATTTAAAAAGCATTGGTGGATCAGGTCTATCTATAAACAATAACAATTTAAACAAAGACTGTATTTAACGAATACCTCTTTATTCTGTTTGAAATAACATTTCAAGCAAAAGGGATTTAATAAGACAAATTTCAAACGCAATTAAAGAGTATTAAAAAAAGTAAAGAAATTATTTATTAAGACATTACACTATTAATTTAGTAGCATAATCGTATGATATTGCTCCTGTGCCTTTTATAATGTCTAATAAAACTCTAAGCTTTCATTAATTTAAGATATTTAATATGATTCATTTCATGTGCATTATAAATGAATTTTTTGAACTTAAGTGATTCTTCATATGAGCAATGTAACCTTTAGAGGTATTAGTTAAATCTTGTTGGCATGATTTTCCAACTTGAAGGCATACAAATTATTCTCAAACGAAGTAATTCGAGTTTCAATCTGTTAGCATAAACTGCATGAAAGTCATTGCATGTTTTTATTAGTTGGACACTCAAATGTATCTGGCAAAATACAATAGCATACTAACTTTTCTAATGAATTCATTGATATCTGAGGCATTTCTCTCAATCAATCATATTTGAATATAGTTAAATGATCGACGTAGCACATTCATAAATACTGTTTATAACTTTAAAACGTAATGATAGCTGCAACAATGTCGAACTGTTAGTATGGTACACATTTTTTATTTGACTGGTAAATTTAACCTTTTGACATACAAACCCTCAAATGGTAAATTCTCAGTTGAAACTCTCAAAAATTTTTGAAAGCTTATTACTTTTCTTTTAGGTATAAAGTATGACATAGTTATTACTGGAATAAAAGTAAATTTCTATTTAAATTTACCTGATATTTAAATCTTTTTCTGAAATCTTAATGTGATTTATAGGTTACATTACAATGCTTACTAGAATAAACAAGAACATAGACGATGTTTTCGGTTTGAGCACCATATATCTTTAGTATTCTAGCTAAAACACTACCTTAACCAGAAGTGAAGAAAGCAGCATTAACAAGGACAGAGTGAACAAGTGCCTGAACCTTGTAGGTACCAAAGATATAAAATTTTGAAGGTTACTATAAAATGTGAACGTAAGAAATTTGGAACTTGGCCAATGAAAAGTTAGTTGACTAACAATAAATACAATCCACTAACATATTTTAGCTGATATTTATAAAAATACTTTACAGTTTTCAACATTTAATTGCTATGTAAAATGATATATCCACATTCAAAACCGTGTACTTATTTGATGAATGATAATGCGGTCGTCAAACGAATAGAAACTCAACTCAGAAGTGATCTACTAAAACGTATTTATTTGAGAAGGTTGTCTGCCATTCAAGACGTTTGAGATATTAAAACAGTGTTAATCAATTACGAGCAATTATAAACGAATACGACGTCGACGGTCGTTTCTGTTATAAGATCCTACACATAAGCAAACAGATTTAATAAGACCACAAATTATGCAAAGAACTTCATTAGGTTATGAAAATTAGGTAGCGAAAGTACATTGCTAATAATGAATAAACGACATACGAACATAAGTCCAGGGAGCATATAGTGATGATTTGCCACTTTAAGCAGTTGATAATTGTCCAAATAGATCTAAGCACAATGTAATTATAAAGCTTTATGATGATCACATTCGATGTATTCAACAATGATGGCTATTAGAGGATCTGATAGTTAGCAGATTACCTTTATGGGACTTAAGTACTCTGGTGCTGGACAGGCCAACTCAAGTATAAGGAGAATTACTCGATCAGCGAAACGTAATCGGTCAAGGGATCTGTCGCATAAGGCTGAAGGATGGTGCTCGATATTAGTTAGCAGCTATAAACGTGCTCAATGGGAGTGCCTGCCAAGACACGAATAGGAAATACGGCCTCCCCGCTTTAAACCCTATAATAGCTGATGTGATGGCTGCAACGGAATCGTCCCCGACTACTAGAGACTGAAAATGTATCGAACAAAGGGACAACATGCATATAAGGAATGTGTGAGAATTTAGACCATTAAAGATGTAATTCTGTGCAACGATGGTCGAGACCTTTTTAGTACACAAATGATAATGCTGAATATGAACTGGAGTGTCGCGATTTAACGCAGCTTTTGTACAGTCTAGGATGCCAAAGTCAAAAAGGCGGACACATTTCTGGATAAGCAAACGATCAAGGGAAGGCGGGAGCGAAGAGTCTATGCTTCGTTATGTAGGATATCCAAGTACTGTGACGATAGCGTATTGGGAATTAGACGCTAGTACATAGATGACTAAAAAACTAAGCTCAGAAATGCTTTGCGCGTTAGCTATCTATTTCTAACAATTTTCTGGCAATCATAGATCTGCTAGCTAAGCAAGAACCAAACATATCGAGGAGCGGAAGTGAGGACAGAAACATATCTTCCAATATCATGATAACATAGTCCTAAGAGTACAGGAAAAGGAGAGGACCAAACCCTAACGACTAGCACGGATAGAGAACGGAAATGCATGACCCACTCAGGTATTGACACAACGCCTTGACTTTAAGTCTACCTAAAAGTTTCACTGGAGATGAAGTTCTTGATGAATCTCGACTGAAGACAGGTGCCCGGAGCTATACACTTTTCTGCCAGAGAAGGACAGAAAAAAGGATGAGAGGTACAGGGTGTGACCTGAAGTTTCCTCTAATGATCATACTTAAAAAAGTGAATTATTAAACATTTTAAGTAATTTAATCAGCTGAAAAAATTTATATCGAATCCTTATCAGATAAAAACTGTCTTTTAAATTGAATGACTAAAAGGTATTGGTCGGTGAAATAAAAAGTTCATGTTTTAGAGTAGATCTCACGTTAATCCACCTACTGTAAGTCCATTTAAATGTTTTTTCCATTTAAAAAAAATTATACAGCTGAGTTGAAAAAATGATCGATTGGGATAACGCATCTCCTACAAATTATTTTAAAGAATAAGAGAAGGTTCTGAAAATTTTGTATGGGTTCTTTGAAGTAACATCCATAAAACTTAAATTAATGATAACCTACACAATATTATGGCAAAATCTTATGAACTGAACACATAACAATGAAAGTTGTTTTATAAAAAACAAACATTCATAATATTAACATAATTTCACGATGAAGTACATTACTGTGATAACTAAAAAACCTAATTTACGTGACTTAGTTAGTAAACAATATTTTGCAATCAATAAGTTTAGAAATGCATTTATTTTCAAATGTAACTTATAAACTTCAACTGACTCGTAACTATTACGAACATTATAAGAAAAGGAGTGGCTGTGAACAATGTAACAGGTGAAACTGAACCATGATTAATTCGTGGCTGTAAAGCGGGTTGTTCCCGCGTCCGTACTTATTAATCAGCTGAAATCTTAGACTTAGAAAAGGATCGTACACAACCAATTAAAAGTGATAATGTCTTGAGTAATAGTGCCTTTTAACTGTCGTTTATCGATATTAAAGTACAACTGATAACTGAGATGGTCTACGATCTTACCGTGTTTCCGACTATTAGAAGCTGTAGTGCTATTTCTGAACGGTGAATTCGTTCAGGCGGGTTAATTGCATGAATTGGTGATTAATACTTGTTTGGCTCTTGAACGGTTGTCCAAGGTCAGATATAAAACAGCTGTAGTTGCTTGAATGGCTTTATTACAAAGACGCCAGGCTGATTTAGATGACCACTATAGATTGGTATTGAAAGCTTGTGAACGGAACTGCTCATGATTTTGATTCTACTTTGTGAGTGAAGTTTACTATTGTTCCTGTTCGCAAAATTAAGTATTTGAACGGATGGTGAGACACTAAACTCTGAAATATTTAAGCAGTATAAGAGTTAAGATGCTTTAAAGTGATTTTTCCAGCAGCTATTAGCACACTTGTAGTCTTTTATTTTAAATGTTTAATTTAGAAAAATTATACTAAATTGTGAATTTTTTTCTTTTGACTTTTCTACCTGTTCCGGATTATGTAGGTCACAGGCCCTATACCAGTATTGTATATCTCTAACATCTGTCACGGGATTCACGCTATTATATTATATAATTAGAGGAATTTATAACTTAATATAAGATTTGTATAAATGATTAAGCGCAAATGTCTGGAATGCTGTTTATTCGGTCGAATGCTCCCGACTATTAGAGGAACTCGAATAATGGCTGTGCTGCTAAAGAATCGTAGTTGAAAATACTACTGTTAGTTGAATACATGCATAACTTTGAATCGTAGCATATTAGTATCACAATTAATTATTTTTACGTGACAAGGTGTGAATAAAGAACAGCTTGTGACTAAGATTCAGGAGTAGTGGGGAAATTTAAAATGAACCGGTTGATCGGGGCATATAGCTTGAATTGGGCATAATGGAAACTGTCCGTTGTCAACCGTTTATAATTATTAAAATTTGATAGTGCTATGAACAGGCTCGATAAAGCTATATGGACTAGGTGTGGTGGTTAACGGAGTGGATGACGGCCCATAGTCCGGGATAAGGAGGCATGGGATGGCTCACGGGTGATCGCGGGAGTCCGTAATATTAGGTCTGGTCCGGTTGAAAATTTGCAACTTTATGAACAGAAAGGCCCCCTTAATGATGATGTGGAAGTGCTGATTGGTCTCGTTCCAAAAGAGATGTATGCTATTGTGACGAACAACATTAAGTGCTTTCACGATAGGCATACTATAAATGTTTAGATGGCTAAAATGCGAAAATGCTCGAAAGCACTATCTAAGATCATCTTCAAAATGGAAGAATGGGTTCAGAAGCGCATGCTTATTATACTGATTATATTGTACGTACATCTATAAGCAAAGTGGTTGAATAAAGAATAATAGCTAAATGACTCAGGAGAAGTTATAGGCGTCTACGATATCGTAAGTTTCTTATCCTGATGATGGGCTTGCGGACAGCTATAATTTGAAGGTATTCAAAGAACCTAAAATTTAAAACCATAAAGTTGTATTCTTTAGAAGAATACATAAATGCAAATGAATGGACCATGTTACACGGCAAAGCTAATTGACCAGAAAGTAATTACCCACCTGTAACACAGGGGTTCATAAGTACTGGGAGATTGCGACCTAACTTCGCAACTTTGCGGAAACGTATGTTTGAAGTCTACCTAAATTAGTACCTTGGGGGAGTTATGATTAGAAAGTGAATAAGTCAATTTGTTAACATTGACATCAAGTATTGTCACAATACACTTTTTGTTGAAATGGACTGCATTGAAAAAAAGAAGTAGAGGGAAATTCAATGGAATTGCTGACGTTTTGATAATATGCATAATTAGATTTCTCTTTAAAGAAAATGGGATAGGTAAAAAATATAAAAATGATGCAAGGACAAAGAGACTTTTAGTAGGGTCCGAGATTGTGCCTACTGGTACAAGTTAGAAGAAACACCATCTTTTTAAGATATTTTTCTCAAAGTGATCCATTATATTTGAACGAGTAGAAATCGGGTTTTTATTAGTGACAAAGTTAAGAATCTCACATTTACACCAAGTACTCAGTGTGCCTGATGATATCAGGTTTCCCTCGAGAAGAAATTAAATTCAAGCTACTAGGATTGTGCTTGAAGACTAGCTAGATTGAGGTCAGCTTGGTTCCTGGAAATCAAAATGTAAGCTTTAATGAAAGAAAAATTTTTATAACAGAAAATAGTTGATTTTTATTATGAAGTCTTAATAAATCGAATTAAAAGTGCCACTTTAAAAGTTATATTTTTTATACCTACATGAAATACATCTAATGGGTGTTAAAATTCATATGAATAGCTAGATAACGAATGATAGATTTAGTTTTCGTACTATTTAAGATTTCCAAACTTTCCTACAAATGCTAACATTCCATAGATTTAGTACTGCTAAGATTCCTCACAGGACTTGACTATGAAATACTTGATAAGTTAAATTTAATTATGATGTTCCTTTATACATAGATTAAACAATTTTTAATTCATAAAGGTTTTTTAATGAAATGTATTTATGTTCGAGTGGAAATAACAAAGTACATTTACAATACTCGTATTTTAATTACGTAGTAATTTTTAGATAATTGGTAGGTGTACAGATTGGACGAATGAACAGGTGAACGACAATAACCTTAATACGTTCAATTAAAGCAGTTTACCAGATAATTTTAATGTAAGTATTACTTATTTCGTCCAACAGAAAATTACAGCTTAACACGTGGAGCAAGTTCTAACTAAATTACTAAGTAAATGGTTTGTTATAAAGCTCCTTGATTTAGCTCCTCTCTTGTTAAGTCATTTTTAAATACATATGAGTCAGGTTTTAACTTGTTATACTCGGTTCCATAAATAAAATGAATGCTGTGGTATATACTGAGCATAATTCAAAGTTCATAATGAAGAAAAATTCCTAGCATAGTAATTTAATTCGTTAAATATAATTTGCAAGTTTTAAGTTGTTAAATGAAATAATTATTAATAACTTACCATTTTTATGTTACTTAGGAATATCAAAAAATTTGTTTTAATTTTGCTATAAAGAGTAAGACGTTTGGTCTGAACTCAAAAGGGTATTGAGGCTTAATTTCTAGCTATTAAACTTATAAGCATGATTAATGCCTTCTGATCTTTGGTTTAGTTACAGTATTTCGTATTGATTCGGTTCGTTCCAGAAAATAATGAGTTTGACTAGCATGGTGAGTACACTTAGATAATAGCATAATAAAATATAAAATCAACAATGATTTAATACATAATTTAAAATATTTTATTAATAATTAATGGATCATACCTTAAGATTTATTATTAATGATAAATTTTTAGAATTTGAAAAATTACAGACATTAGACTAACGAAATTTTGTTTTTCACCTTATTTCAGAAGTAAGACTAACCAGTATTGAGACACAATTAGATTCAGCAACAATAATGACATAATTAGAGAATAATCACAGAGTTTTTTCTATAAAACAAAGTAATAATGAAGTAAAAAATACTAGAAAGAACGTAAATGTTTGAATTTAAGAAAAGACGCAAAGTACCAGGGCAATAAATTGTTAATTAAATAAAAGAAGATAACAGTAAATGGAATAGATATCGTATAATTTATAGGGAGCACTCATTACAGGAAAACAATTTGGCATTTTTGACTTTAAACTAATCATACTAAGAGTATTAAACCTAAGAAGAATTACAAACGTTTGTATAATTTAAATAAGTCAGAATTTACCTTTATCAAAACGTCATTATTTCAAAATATATTATAAATAGTTAATAATTACCTAACTAAATTTGGTTTACGAAGTAATCCACCGGAGCGAATTCATTAAAATAATAAATATAACCGAATGACTAATTGGGAAATTTGAAAAGAATACTATCATAATGAAAAAAAAATATTATAACTATGATTTATAAATTACTGTAGATAATAACATATTAATCAAATTATAAATTGACAAATTAATGTAGTTTAATCCTATATCGCAGCAGTACAATGTGATGTTATTTTGAGAGCACACTATAGAGGTCTTCCAGGAATGTACACTAACGAAAGTTACTAGATAATTATTTGAATTAAGTTACAGAATTATAATTTCCAATGTGGAAGTTAACCAGATGAGAAAGAATGACTTCTGTAATTTCAACAAGATGCAATTCTCTATGCTTGTGAAGACGAACTGAGGATTACGCAACACACTGTAACCACTGTAATTATTAGTTAGGACTTAATAATATTTTTCCATTAAACAAATGTTTAAATTTACAAATTTGATAACGCTAAGTCAAGAATTGAAAGATCCAAATATGAGATTATTTTTAACAATTACGCAAGAAATATTATAATACAAGAATATTTTTTTATTTGTTAAATAATTTAGACTGATAGATTATTAATTCCAAAAGAAAGAGAGCCAGATATTACATTTTTAGACAGATTACGCAATGGAGCAACTTCCTATACTAGCAGAGACAAAGTTTCGGTCGCGTTTAAACTCTTTGCCTAGACTTTTTGTGGGTAAGTAGGAATAGTTGGAGGACATAAAATTTTTTTACTGCAAACTCATAAATCGAAGTTAGTGTCATTTCTCAGATCCTTTGACAAGACCTAAAGCTTAAAATTTTTAATTTTAGAACTAAACTACATTTGAAGAAATTTACTCTGGTTAGGAGAAATTAGGAACTTAAATTGAATAGTTCTTACTCATAAAAGCAAAACTAAGTAAGTTGGAGCTAGAAGATTTGTAATAAAAGGATTTCCTGGATGACATTAAGAATAGTTTGGCTCAAAGATATGGAAAAAGTGCTATTAAGTTAATGGGGAATTTCCGAAATTTAAAAAAATAATTTTGATTTGAAAAAAGATAAGACACATAATTTGAGTCATTTCGAGTTTGGTCGCAAAGAATGCAACATCTTATTATATAAAGCCTTTCTTGCAGACTCCTTAACTATGTTTTCGTAAAAGTAAACTTGCCTTAAATCTTTAGAGGTCTTATATCTATCCTGACAGCCCTTAATTTTTGTATCATATGTTTATGATCGGATAATTTATCTGTTTATGATATAAGTGTGACAACTTAGACTCTTTATTGGAAGTTTCCATCTTTGAGTTTTACCAAATCGAATGCGGGTTTCGATTTAAATATTTTCGGTAAATTAGAACGTACAATCCCGCAAGTAATATTTCTAAAACCTTTTTGTGATTCTACTGCTATAATCCTTTATTCGTATCATGGTATCTGCGTTGTATTCAAGACCTTAGGACTTCCTTAACACTGAACGTATGTCCTTGAGAGAATAGGTGTCCGACTTAACTAGAAATTGTGAAAAGGCATTAAAATTGCAAATCCGTTTTGAATTTATGTAGTTTACCATTCATTTGAGCGCTTATTGGGGTTCAGTCGATATCAAGGAGGCAAGTGACTCTATGACGGCTCTTGAGCGGTCGGCAGCACGTTTTTGTCCTCTATTTAATTTAACAAGTGCAAGAGGTTTTATTAATATATATGTTGTGCTAAAGACTGTCCTTAAGGATTGAAAATAAAGGAAAAAGGGTTTTTTAACAGTCGAAAAATATTTGGCATCAAAGTTGAAGGGTTCGATTTGAGAAAGCTAATCTCAAATTCCTTACCAAACTATTATTTTATTCAAGGTCTGTATTTGTAAAGAATGCGGTTTAATTCTGAAATTGCATAATCATTTGGAACTGCTTTATACTTCATATACAAGAAGTTAAGCATCAATTAATATTCCTGGACTTATTAGATGGACTTACATGGACTTACATTACTTATCTAAAACTCATATTTTAAGCATTGGTTATGCAAGCGATATCTTGCTAGTGGTCTTAAGTCTACGTAGATAAAGACTTATTAACTAGGGACTATGCGAATCTTATCGAATTGAGTCCAATTTTCTAGCTAATATTTGAGATCGTTAAGTACAGATGCAAGAACCTTCGATTTCACAAGTAGCTCTGCTAGAATTTCTAGACATTTAAGATTATTCTAAGAGGGTATGAATTGTGTTTATCATCCACTTCGCTCCTATAATCAATTCCAGAATTATCGAAAGTATCTCTAACATTACCCCAACGAGTTTACCAATACTAGTGAATTTGTAACCTTCTATATTATTAATAAGTACTAATTCTCTCAATACTCATTCTTTGAATGGTAATTAATTTCCTCCTGGTTGCATGGTCCAAAACTAACTGGATCTTTAAAGCAATGTTGTTCTTACTTCGAGACTATCTTTCAAGATGACGCAATATTTAAGGAGTCAAATCTTGAATGGCTACATAATCGAAGTTTTGCGAACAGCTGATTCAATCAAGGTCATTTATGAGGATGTATTTCGACCATTAAACTCCGAATCAGGAATTTCATTCAAGATGCAAGTGCTTGATGAAACTAAGATGATTCCGACCAAGTTTAACCTAAATTCAGGCTAATGGGTCCAATTATGGTTAGCATGGTGAACACTGAAAGCTTATCAAAGATCTAATTTTTGTATTTCTAAATGAGTCTTTAGACTTTTAATTTGAATGGTATAATGGAATCTCAGTATTAGTGCACGTACCTTGTGGAAAAATGTTTTATTTTGGGTTGTTACATGAAGGTTACTATACATTTGTGAGAACAACGGTTCTTGGCTATGCCCATAGTCAATTGTCCTACAAATTGTCCTTAGATTCTGTTTGCTGATTTTCAGCTCTGTGAAACCTACCCCTGACCAGTTCTCAAGCGCCATTGACTTAACTTCCTCTGCATACGACAGTTAATTGGATCCTACTGTCTATATCATGACTTAACTACATAATTTCTAGAAGTCATTAAGATTTAGAGAAAATCATTTAGAAGATTGTAGTTTTATATTAATTCGTATGTCGACATAGATTTAAATGTGAGGACATTCATTTGAAATAAGGTACCACTGTACCCTGAATTGTTAACAAATCAAAATACCAACTCTATTTCTATTAGTGAACATTTGAAATTTCATTATATTGGCTTGAGATCCGATGTTATAGTTAGTTTTAAGTTTTGATTTTTACATAATAAGTAAGCTCATGTGATTGATTTTTTTAACTAAGGATGCGTAAATCAATTGTTCTATCTAAGGCTTTTGTCGTCGTTAACTACTAGAATCACTGAGCGCGTATCCAACGTTTTCTGGACTAGTCAAACTAATAAATCGCTTACACTGAGCATACTGACGATACTATATTGCCTTGAATAAATCTAGAAAAATCAAAGTCTAGAAACAATCAATCTAAGATAATTATTTATGCGTTAAATGGAGTTTCTTGAAATACATTTGTGTAATTGAACTTGGCCAGTTATATATTCCTTGTGTTAAACCTGTTATTAGTAATTCGGAAAATCTGCCCTCGGTAGACTCATTTGGAAAATCTAAATTTCTAAGATGATTTCGCTATAAATACTAACAGATTCAATGTGACTTTCAATGATTAACAATAATTCATCAGCTGCGATCATGGTTTTCCATTTGTCTTTCTAGGAAAATTGCTGTCATCGTTTATCTGTTCAAGCGGTTATTAGTACTCACGGTACTTAAGTTATCCAACAATTCTGGTCGTTGAAAGTTTCGTTAAATTTTAGCCATAGTGAACATTTCGTTGGTTATTCTGAAGATCAGTCTGATTTCTGACAGTTCTGGTTAATCTACCCCGGACCTGGTCTTGAAAGTTATTGTTGGAGCAGAGATCCTTTAGAAAGTGCACAATAATTTCAAATAAAGACGAAATGCACATCAATTTTCGGTACTATGGGGATTAGATTCCTTATAAGTGCTAAGTTTGGATATAATCCAAAATAGTTTTCTCGTCATGTCAAACTACTGATGACTATAATCACTTCTCTAAGCACGAATTGGACATACCAAGCTATTGTACTACTTATATCGTAGTTATTATATTTGTTATTAAAATTGATTATTTTGAGTTTAGTATAAAATTCATTCTGGAAGGTAGAAAGAAAGGGTCAAGTCTTGTGTTGGTCATTTGTTTTTCCGGAACTGTTCAAAATCTCTCGGACTCAGTGAATTTGAATGCTAAAATCAAACCATTCACATTGATTATCACCATTCCTTCTTTTAGTCTACGTATTAATTTTACAAGCTTAATTATGTGAAAGAAAATCGTTCCAAATGGGCTTACTAATTTTGTAGTAGTCTGATGGATTAATTAAGTGCATCAATGTATCCGGTAACATTAAATTTTTCAGAAGTTACAATAATCACTTCAAATCTATGAATTTACTTTTATATATATAAATTTAAGATGAATATATATGCTAAGGCAAATTAGTATTTGTATAAAACAAAGTACTACTTAGGAAAATGTATTATTCATAGTAAAAACTCTATAAGAAATTAAATTTCTAGCTTAATTTTATAATTTCATGGTAAAATTAAGAGATTATGGCAACAGTAAACAAGAATACTGTAGTTTGTAAGTAATTACTATTCAGTTATTATTTAACTTTATTAAGAAAACTCAAATTTTTTAGGCATTATATTTGATAATTATAAAATTAATATAAGAGATTCACACAGTAACAAAGGTAACATCATAAGTGGTTCAAATAAAAACCAAATTTAAATTAACTGTTTTAGCTGATTATATATCTGTCTTTGTTACTCAGACACTCTGACTTAATAAATTCTCTTCACATATATTTCTGAAGTAAGTAATTGTTAAAATTAACTAATCAGAACATAAAATTAAAACCCACTAGGAATAATATATATTATCGTTTTAGGATACAACTCTTTATCAAAAAGAACTCATTTTTATGGCATAACTTGTGTTATTTAATTAATTAAAATATCTGCATGACATGATTTAAATTCAAAATATAATCTTGTAGAAATAGTAATTACTAGTCGAGGTAGGACTACAATCATCATAAACTAATCCAAATTTTTTTGGATTAATCTTTGAATCTAAGTAATTTATAGTTCGTATTTATTGTTCCGAAGAGCAACAATTAATATGTAGGAATACTAAGTTCACAACTAGTGGATCTTTAGAATTCTTATAAGCATGACCTCTACTAATCACTTACATTAATTGTGAAATGGAATATCGTCAGAGTTGCTAGGAGCATAAAACGTATTTCAAGTAAAGAGTCCACTGTTTCACACTATAACTATTTAATAGTGTAGGGGAATAACATTACCCGTAATAGAACAAGTCAGTACAATACTAAATTAATAATTAAATTTTGCATTGCGTTAACAGTGTTATGGTTTAATAATTGATCAGATATTTACACTGTATACTAATTACTTCTTCCTATACTTAGCGCATATTATGTTTAAACATTTAAAGATTTTGACTTACTTATCCCTCTTGTCAATCTTGTCTAAAAATTAATGACTTTCTATGTATTCCCTAAGAAAAACAGTCTTATAAAGCAGCTTAGTTATTTAGTAAAAGCCAATGTTATAGAATTACGTAAATCACTTTAAAATAAATTATAACTGTACCATCTAGATATGTTGGTATTAAAACCTATACGAGTTAAATATATTGCAATTTTACAAATTCGTTTGTATATTAATTAACATCCGATGTATAATATAGTGTTTTTAGATATTATCAATAATACTATAATTTTCTTGTTTGAAGTTTGTTTAGCGTTGAAGGAATTTTTAGTAAAAAATTCTTTTACTTGAACTTTTAGTCATCTTAAAGTGAAGTTTTATAGTAAAGTAAATAAGCTTACGTTTCGAGATTTTTTGATTCATCTCAAGTTCGGAATATGACCCAAGAACATTCTGATTTCCTGACGACAAAACAGTCAGTGTATGATTACAAACATATCATACGTTCGTAGACCTATTTTTTAAGCGTGTTATTACATACGAAGTTAAAGGTATAATTTGGTAAAGTCTCTGGTTAGATTTATTGGTATAAAATTAAAAAATCAAAATTGCACAATCAATCGGTAATGTAACTTCATTTCTACACTTTGAATGGTTTGTTATAAACTGAATTTTTTTATATAATATATAAAAATAACGAATAATTTTTTAAAAATTTAATAAATTAATGTTCGTATACAAACTTCCTTTATTAAAAATGTATGAAGGAAACTTTAAAAACTATGTAAATTTATGCAGTTTATTATAGTTCGTCTGTTCATACTTAATAGTGTGTATATTTATTTTTGATTGTTGTCATAAAATTTCCTCGGTTCCCACTACAACTTTCTTTTTTTGTTCTGTTTCCCCTTTTCATCAATCTATTTCCCTTTTCATCATAAAACATCTTCATAAGTTATCAGTTCAACTATAGACCAGATTAACATGGGCATTACTAGTCCGGAGTTTAATTATTAAATCAACAGTTTTCTAAATTAATTTCCCGTGAAAAAATGTCAGTCACAATTATTCCTCTTCAGAAACGTGGCAATTATATTGAACAGAAATAAAAACCATATATATTATATTATTATTATATATAAAATATATATTACTCTTAGATTTGAAATCTCGGTTTAACACTTTTTTTGGGGACATGCCATCTTAAGTGTACTAAACGGTAAGAACCAAGTTCAAGTTAGAATCTACCTTCTTTGTACAAATCAATGGAAACGATGAAAAGAATAAAGTTTCAACTGCAGTGTGCTAACTTGATTATGAACTAGTTCCGAATGTTAAATGCTGGATTAAGTACATTTGTATGCAAAATCTAATTAATCAATTAAACTTTTCAGTACACGTTTTAAGCTTTTCATCTGTTTTCTTACTTACTTTATTTTGTATATGAAATAAGCCCCAAACTGTGGCCTAATTTAAATATGATTTAATTTCAAACTAACTTTTGTAAATTCCATTTTATTTCTTAAATTCAAAATGTCCATATCCTAAGTTATTCCTTCCCAAAAGTTAAAGCTGCTTAATATCAAATTTACAAGAAATTACTTGTAAATAAATTTTATAACTTTACAATCTGAAGTGGCTTAAAGAAAATTGTTTTAATTTGAATAGAGTTCCTCCTCGGTTAGACTTCGTCTTCAAGTATTCAATCGGTAAAATCGAAAATTACTTTCATGATAATATAAAATATAACTTTCACAACTGTTATAAACTTTGCAAACTAAATTTATCACTTAAAAGAAAGAATTGTCCTCAGGAAGCATATAAATTAATAAGTTGGAAGAATGTTCTTTAACTGATGGTTAATATAAAGAATTTATGAAATCACTTGTGTTTTTACATTATTAGAAGGGAATAATCATCGAATATTATTAACAATTCGAGCCTTAGAATAAGTGGTATTGATTATTCTATTTAAAGATTAAAAAGTTTAATTCTTTTAAACTTTAGGATTCAAAAAAATTTCAAAATAGATATCAACATGTACTTGCAACAATTTTTCGGACCATGTTAGTTTTTAACAGAAAAGCATTTTAATGTATTATATTCAACATTAGGTATTATTTAGAATCATAACAATTATATAAGGACCATATTTTAAAAAGAAAATGTATTTTAGTTAATAATAAAAGGCTCGTTAAGTAATTTATTGCATAAATAGGTTGCATGGATTATATTTGGATAAAATTTTATGTTTTTTGTATTGAATAAAATTCAATTAGTATATTGTTGTAATAGTATACTTATCAGAGTAAAAATATAATTATTATTTTATTACTACAAATGGAAATCGAAAGTTATTTTATTATTAATTTGTAAAGTTGTCAAACAAAATTCCCGGGAGTTTCGTATTTTATGGTAAGTCCAAAAGAAATGCATTTTGTTTGATAAATTAATTGCCAATAATATGCTTTAAATAAGGAATTAAATTATTGAATACAACTCCAAATCTTATTTATTAAATTTCTATTTTATATATAATCGTGTTATTAGTTCCTAACACTGTAAGAATAGCTATACTTCGAATGAAAGGGATCGGATTCAGCAAAGGAACTTGACAATAATGTTGAACGAACATCTAATTTATTATCTGTGTTAGTAAGTTCAATTCAGGATATTAAACATTTATGACAGTGATGTTTTATCAATAACCAGTAAATTATCAAAATTTCAACTTTTTCCATATAATTTTCAAGATAGTTACTTTAAACTTGACTTAAACTAATCATAATAAAATATCTATTGAATCATAAAATAAATTAGATTATAAAATTAATCCAACTAAAATTATTAAAAAGATTAACAATTTAAATTATCCAGTGTTTCCCCTAAAGAACGTACTGTTATAAAATTATTGTGTTTTATTCTATAACATTTAGTGTAATGGATTAGTTATAAATATTAAATATGAAATATTTTAATATAACACCGTTGTACAACATTAAATATAGTTTTTTATATTATACTCTTTAATATATTTGCATCACTTTCAGATCGAACTGTATACAATGTGTAACAATTTTGTAATTTACTATCGAAGAAAATAATCCAGATTTACTGCATTACAACACACTAATTGCAACATGGTAAATTATTTCTAAAACACTATATGAACATTGTATTTGCGAAAATACCATGATATACTTTCCCCGATGTAAAACACTTTTATTGTAAGCAATAAATTTAGAGTTTTCATGTAAGAATTCTATCTTTGAATATTATATAAAACTTAACAGTTTAAATAAATTTTAATAATACCTTGGTTGATAGTTTTATTTGTAATTTCAAACGGTATGAATAGTTGATGATGTCACAATTACTACGTTTAAAAAAATTTCAATGTAAGAATTTTAATAATTGTCATCAAGAATGACAAAAATCGTCGTGGAAATACTTTTTTGCGTCTATTATTATTAAGTTTTGTGTGACTTTAATCTCATGAGTTTTAACTTTCGAGTGTTTCCAAATATCTAAATTTATTTATTTATAGTACTTGTCATTTTAGAATCACAATCTCCAATTTTTCTGACTACAGTGCTTTGCAAATTTAGTATGAAAGGATTAAAGGTAATAAACGTCTGTGTCCATATATATAGTGAAGCGTTCAATAAACAAAATATTTAATAATATATACATAGTTTTAGATAGCAAAATTTCCTTTAATCATAAATGGGAAAATTAGGCCACAACCCTTGATATTATTTTGAATCTTAATCATACAAATTTTTGAGCAATGGAATGCATTATGTTAAAATTCATTACAGTTAGAAAGTCCTTACATATTTGTTTTTGAATTAAAATATAGTAAACTTTGAAATTAGAATTTATTAAATATAACGAAGCTTTATCCAATCAATGTGTTTCGTAAATTGGAATTAAACTATTTAAAACCCTTTGCTGGTAAGATCATTGAATAACGAAATATCTAGGAATTAATATCTACATTTCATATTAACTACCTGGAAAATCATATTTTAAATTCAAAATAATCTTGTTTATCGATAAGTCTCTTCCTTAAATTGTTGAGCGTTTTAATTTATGCTTTTAAGTAAATCACAATATATGCACAAAAAATCTAAGTGGCTTAATTATGGTACTATGCCAAGTTTATTGTTAATTACGTCAGATTAAATTGTTTTGTTTAATCTTCGTTGCAATAACTTCGGTAAGTTTAGTTTAATTTAGATGTATACAATTTCACTATGCTTGGTTCACAAACTCAGTAATTATTGCTTGGAAAATTCTTAATGATCCTACCCCTAGGTCTTCGTGTGTATAATTAAAAGCCTACCCATAATGGACTTAATGTTTATCCAGTTTTTAATACTGGAAATGAAAAAATATGATTTAAAATAAGTTTCTAAAAATGGTGAATTTTCGTTCCTTAATGACACATATTTGCCATTTCTAATTTGGTCATTTAAGTTCTTTCCTTCCGGTTTGCTTCAGTTTCTTTACATCTCAGTACAACATGGTTTTAAAAAAATAATGATAGATGCCACTCCTTTCATGAAATATTACAAAAATATAACACTTCAATTAATATACGTTGCTTCTTTGATTATGTGTTCTTTAGAGAAACTTTGAGACTAATTTCGAACTGGTTACAGAATTATTAGTGTTATTTGATTTTGAAGACTGATCAATCTCAGTCCAATGAAAAGATTATATTAGGTGATAATTTCAAGTTGAATGTTTAGCAACAACTAACTTATTGTAAGCTATGTAACTTTCAGTTTCAGCCAACATCTGTCCTATTATATTTCAATGCTTAAGTTCTGCACGATCAACAAAACCTTTTATATACTCAACATTCTAAAACTTTGGCCAAAACTCCTAACAGTCATTTTTGTAAATTCATATCCTTGATCTACTTTTGCTCCCAGATATCTGATTTCGTTGAAACGTGTAACGTGCTACCAGCTCTTAAAGTTATCCATAAAAGTGACCCCCCAATATATTTCGTTAGTACTAAATTATAAAATATTCAAATACTTAATATAAGACTATGCAAAATCGTATTAAAAATTTAATAAAATGTATTCTTTTTTTAGCATATGTTAATAAAACTTTAATGCTTCCTGTGACACTCTATTTTTGGTCATAAAACATGGATTTTTTCTAGATCAATATTTAAATTCTGGATTTCTTATATTTGTATTAATAAAAAATCAACTTTAACTATGATCGTAAGGTTAAAATTGTTATTTTAAACTTTATATTTTGGTTTTTTAGTAAACAAAATCAAACTGGTAAGGGGTTTAAATTCTGTTTTTTTATAAGTTCTCAAAGGCTCTCGGCTTGCCCAAGACCCAATTCTCGGTTAATAATCCAAGAAAAAGCAAACCAAACCTCACTGTTTAGACTTACCAATTTGTAATCATTACTTCTTTAACTCAAATTTCACAAGCAAATCTAATGTGAAATGTTAAAAAATTTAAATTTAATCCGTAAATTTGAATTTACACGATTTAGTTACGTAGATTTGCTGTATTGGTTAGAATTTAATATTTCGATAATTTCGCATTCAAAAAAAGGATACAAAATAAAATTTCTTGGAAAAATAATACATGGAAAATTTAGTTTTTAAGTTTGTTTTCTTTTTTATTAAAAAAGGTTGTTAATATTTACTAAAAATGATATTTTATAAATAAAATTTATAATTTAATTATTAAAATTTTAAAAATTTTTCATTTAAAAATAATTAAGTATTATAATTACCATTTTTACGCAATATTTGCATTAAAATAAAATAAACCATGGCCGGCCAATAAAACCATCGGAGTTCGGGACAAAGTTTATACGCACAGAAAAGGAAAAAACTTTAAACTTAATCTTAAATGATAATTGATAAATTTAAAATAATAAATTACTTAAAATTTCATTTTTAAAAGTTGAAAAAACTTCAATGGAAAAAAAACTAAAGTTTGGTTGACAATTTATAAATATTTTTAAAAATTTATTTTTTATTAAAGGATTTTCAAATAAGTATAATTTTAAAACTACAAACTTACGGTGTTGATTTTTCCATAAACATTAATTAAAAAGTCTTTTAGACTGAATTTTGTATTTTAAAATTTCTAATTTTACAAAAAAACTGACTATCACGTTTACTGAAAATAACATGTTTAGTTTTTATATCCGTAATAAAAATATCCCTAATTTTTTTAAAAAAACCTAATTTTAAAAATAAGAATTTATGTTATTTGAACGAAACCCCCCAAAGGAAACTATAAATAATGTGGTATTTTTAAATCAGTAAAAATTTAAACTTTCTTTTGATTGAGTTAAAAAAATTTATTTGAACAAATACAAACTAAAAGGTTTTGTTTTTCATTTGAGTTAATAACAAAAATTTAAAACTATTAATTTAAAAGCGATTTAAAATTCAATTTTTTAAATTTCCAAAAAGAAGCATTTGACAGCATATACTTTTGTAACTAAAAGTTATTTTGAGCCACTGTGAAACGCAAAATTAAAAGAAAAAAGTTTTGTTGGTTACAAATTTATCTTTAATTTTGCTTCAAATTCTTAATTTCCAAATACCTTTAGTGTCCATAGCATTTTTTGTTGGAGTGGTTTGGCCATCAAGTCTTGGAAATTTGAAAATTAAGATAGCGCTTTAAATTCCATTCTGTAACAGTGCATTTTATCAGAAATAAACCTCTAACTGTAATCACTTTTCTCCATTCATGTTGATAAGTATCTTCGCACAAGGCCCCAACCCATTTTAGGAAAAGGACAGAATAAGTTTTCCTTCCTTCTAATTTTATGCCTTCATTTCCCTCTTTTTCTTTTCTTTTGCTTTTAAAAAAATAAATAAATAATTTATTTAATAAAAAATCCACTCTCTATTAAATTTATATAATAAAAATATATAAATATAAATAAAATGTGTGGTTGTAATATAGTGTGACACATAAAATTTTTTAATTAATAAGCTATTTAAGTAAATCTATAAAGCACTTTTGATATAATCAATAAACCAATTACTTTGTAAACCCGGACGTGTAGGTTTTAATCTTATTAAAAAAAAAACTATGCAATTGTGCAAATTTAATAATTTGAAAGCCTACAGCTTGGTCTCCTGTTTTAAACAAGAACACTAAGGACGTGATTATAAAAAAAAGCGGTTATGAAGACATAGAAATTTGACAAGGTTGTGGTCATTGCTGAAAATTAATTGGTTTACTTAGTCATTGAAGCATTTAAATCAATTTTTAAAAAAAAATTAAACTTTAAATTTTATTTTATCTTATTACCTACTACAGGGAAACATACTGGATTAATAAAAATATTTCTTTTTCGTATTATGGCAATGACAGTCAAATTCTGCTGCAACAATCACTTGTCCGGTTTCGTAAAAATTATTCTCACTTCCGGGATATTTTTCTACCAGTTAAAAAAACATAAGAGTTATTTTAAACTTTTCGTAATGTTTGTTTATTGTAGAATTGGTAGACAAGATATCCAATCTTGAAAACGTTACAACTCCAAAAAGGAAGTTTGCAGTTAACAATAACATAGAAAAAGCTTACCATCATTAGGGTGTTAAAATTGAAAATCAATGTCCCTAATGAGCATTAATAATGTATATGTGGTCATTGTTAAATACATAAAAATACGACTCATATCTCATTGGATTGGTAAATGCCTTTTCTTTCTTCGTCAGGATATTTTACACTACGAGAACAAACTTTCGGAAGGAAATATTTTTCGATGATTTAAAAAAAAGGTTCGCTAAAAATGTTTCACTAGGTGAATTTTATTTCTGATTGCCTTAAATAGAACATACACAAAATTATAAAACAAATTCTAAAACAGCTCTCTGGTTATGGCGTTGTTTTGCCTCAAACAGGGAGCTAATTTGGCGGGATTCATGGGTTTCTTTTCAGTAAAAAAATGTTTGTTATAGTAATGATATAAAAAGCCACTTTTTGGACTTTAAGAAAACGTTACTTTAAAAATACTTAGTTTAAGAAAAATCAAATTCGAAATTAGTTCTTAACAAACTTACCAAAAATTTTTCAAATTATGTTTTTATGGAGTTTCAAAATTTTGAAGAATTGAAAGAAAAGAATTATTGAATGAATTATTAATTTCGAAAAAACTGTTCCAGCAAAGCTCTGTTCAGAAAAATTTTAAATTTATAAATTTCTTTTTTTCGTGTTTGGGGATTTTTTTTATACAACTACTGTTTCCGCGGCTCCGCACCTTATCTAAATTTGCACCTGTTCAAACATTCTTTTGGGTTCCAAGTGAATTTATTTTCAAGCCTGTTAGATTTTACCTTTTGCCCGTTTATAAGATAATTTTTAGTTAATAACTTTAAAAACCTAGTGTCCTCCAATTTGTTTAGCTATTTAAAAACATATCTGTCACGTGATTTTAAAGTTTAAATTGTGCGGGTTGATAAACTTTTATTGTTTTGCAGGACCTGTTTTGATTAATTGATGCAAACGTTCTTACCAATTCTAATTAAATGTTTTTTATAATATAAAATATAAAAATATTATGTTATTTATATTATATAATTTTTCAATATATAAAATATTTTAAAATTTAATTTAAATTACTCGTATTTATTAAATTTATTTAATAATCAGATTTATATAAATTTCATAAACATTTTTATCCAAAAAATTGACTCCCCCAGTTTAACCGAAACTCTAAAAAACTTTCCGGGTGTTTCTTACATTACACACGATTTTTTTCCGATTTCAATTTTTTTGTATTTTGGCTAAACCTTTCAATATGGTTTAAAAATCAAACCCAAAATATTTTATGAAGACCGAAACACCTGCAATCGATTTTTATTTTCTTAATATTTAAAATTGTTAAATTTTTATTTAAAATATTAATATAATATAATTTAAATTATTATAATTCGTAATAAGTCTAATATTGTTTTTCTTATAAACCTCAATGTATTAATTTTCCGTCACTTCTGAAGAGACCAGAATTTAAGGGTCAACTTGAAGTTTTTCATTTAAGCAATTTTAACTTTCGTTATCATTACCGTGTTTAAGCTTAACAACTTTGTTTGAGGGTATCTTTGTGTTGTTTAGTCCAAGATCTAGAAAGTGGTAACGCTGGAAAATTATACAATCATTTTTGAAAACATTTTTATTAATTGTAGAGTAAAATGCATTCCTTTCTTGCTTTGTTTTTAAATGCACAGGTTTTTTATAGATTCCCTTTTCCTTACGACATGCTCAACACTTAACTTGTCCTAAAACAAAGAGAGAAATACTTAAAATTAAATATTTATATTGAAAAAATTTAATTACAATGTAAACGGAACTTTTTAAATACAATATTTTCAATAGGTATGATAAAATGTATTGTCAAAAAAGGAATTCAAAGCCACGTATAATTGTGAAACTAATTGACGCGAAGAAGGAAACAGAATGTTTTAAGTTAAACAGTTAAATCTAGATTAAGAAACGGTCAGGTTAATAATGTACAAAAAACTATCCATTAATAAAAGGCTACCATAACTGTAACTTTAAGTATACTCCCCACATTGCAATTAATCAACTTAATATGAAAATATCGATTTGAATTAAAATAACTAATGGAGGTTTTATTGAAATTCTTCTATTTTTTCATTTTCAGAGAAAAACAGGAAATATGAAACCCCCTATTGCTTAAATACCAATTTAAAAAAAACTCATTGGAAACTATTTGTAACACAAATAAATCTAGCTTAAAATTAAAAAAAGAAACCCGACTTTGTAATGCAAAATCAAAAAAAAACAAAATATGTTGAACTTATGGAAACTATTTCTTAAAAATGCCTTGTAAAACAATCATTTAAAATTTTTTAAACAAAGGTATGAAAAAAAAGGCCGATATTTTAACTGAATTACCCCCGAAACACATGGCCATTTTTTTATGGTAAAAAGAAATTTAAAAGGGGAAAAAAGGGGGTCAATCTTTATTGAGTTCATTTTTTAAACTAACTTTTCAAAAACCCCTGTTCCCACGGAATTTTTTTAAAAATCTTTAAAAATTGATATTTTGTTATTACAAGGTTTTTTAAAGGGCAATAGGGGTTTGAAATTTGGGTATTGGGGTTATGTTTACAAATTTAAAATTTTGTTTAAAAATTAAAATTTATTCCTAAAATTAGGGAAGAAAACAATTATTAAATAAAGTAAATTGGAGAATTGGGCCCGACTAAAAAAAGAAAGAAAAAAGGTTTTTAAACTTTTTTTTAATTTGTATTTTAATTTTTGTGAGGGGGAAAATTTTTTTATATAATTTTTTTTATTCATTTTTTTTAGTTAAACAAAAACCCAAATCCTGGGATTTTCCAATTTAATGGGTTTTTTAGGTTTTCTTTTTCATTTTTTTAAAAATTGACAAAAACCCAAAACCTTTAATTCATGGTGACTACATTGTTTCCTAAATTTTTAAAAATTTATTCTTGTTACTTTCAAAGGAAAAATTAAAAAAAATGGGTTTTCCCTTAACTTTTTTTGTCGCAAAAAAACCCAAAAAATAAAATCTTATTTTAATTTCAAAATTTTAAAGCGATTTTTTTTGAAAAAGGAGTAAGGTTTTGTCCATTCAAGTTTTCATAAAATAAAAAGTTAGTGGGTAAACTTCTTTTTCATTTTTAAAAATGTTGAAATTTTCTAATTTAAAAAAAGACGGGGAAGCAAAAAGTTTTCTTTTCAAGTAGTAGATGAATTTTTGTTAAATCGGGCGCCCTTGTGTTATTTTCCAATCCTACAAAAGAATGTTTAATTTAGAATTGTAAATTTACTTCCCCCCCATCCAATTTTATTTTTAAATTAAAACCAAAATTTTAAAGAAACTTAAGTTTATCTTTATTTTAAAAAATTTTAAATTCGACTAATTGAAAAAAAAAAAAAAATAATTTGGAATAAATTGTATATGTAATACAAATTTACTGCCCCTAATACTTTATTATTGCTAGAGAGGATCTTTGTGGTCAATCAGGAGATCCTATGGCTTATGGTTTGTCATTACAAGCTTACTAACAAAGATTCTATAAAAATTTAAATAACAACTTTTTCATTTTTAAGCCTTTACAGGGGTTCCGTAAAAAAGTGGGATTTTAAACGGCCGATACTTGAAAACGTGTTAGTCACAATAGCGGACTACCACCGCGTAGCTTTTCTGCGAATGTCAAGGTCAACGTTTCCTCCCATGCTACACGGAAAAACCAAACTTAATTATTTAAAACTTCTTTATTTCTGTTCAAAATCCCATTCTTTATTGGAGACTTTGTATAAAAACTCTGTACCAATAAATTGTATACGGGACAAGGTGCATACAGCATTTTTTAAAGTGAATGGGTTATACCTATCCATAGCATTAAGGTGGGATCTGAACTGTAGATACAAGTGTAGGCTACTACTCGTGATTTCTTCCTTCCTGAATGTATCCTTTTTTTAAATAAATTTGAATGGAAATAAGTGTTTAACATTGATTCCATTAATTTTTTAAATAAATAAATGAATTGAAATTAAGTAACAAACGAAGAAATAGCGTGATTGATTAATTTGTTTTTACGTTTAGTTGGTTAATTAATAGTAAATATTAATGGATATAGATGACAAATATGATATAATTTTTTAAAATTAGAAATTATGTTTATTTATAGTTTGAATAAATCAAAGACACTGTTTAGCGATACGGTTTTGGCTGACAAAAAGAGATTCTACGAATTGTCTTTCATTTAAGTTAGTTTTCTTGTTAAACCAATAATGTTATCTATAATGAACTTCGTACCCAACAGTTTTAGTCTATAAAATTTATGATTACAAATATTGTCAACGTTGGAAAACTTGTGTGTGTTTTATTCTTACAAACCATTCTACGCCTGAATTATTTAGCCACAAGAGAGAATTCTTTTAAACAGTATATCTCAGTTTAAATTTCTCCAATAATTGTATTCCAATAAAAGTAGGAGAGGAAATGTCCAATTGGTACCAAAACAATGCTCGACAATTTTTATATCCATGAATTATAATTCATGTTGAAATAAATAACTGTCACATTAATTGCCAGCGGAAAATTGCAGTTATTGTGAACAAAGGTTAACTGTTTACGAGAGCTAAATTTCTCTGAGGCTAGATATAAAACATTCATCTTACTGAAAACTTAAAGATATGAACGTCTCTCAATCATTTTAAAAATTCATAGAGATATCCGTCCACCATAATATTCTTTCTTTGTTCTATTTGACACTCAATAAAAATATTGAGAACATTATCTATAGTAATTAAATATATCAAACATAATGAAATTATACATAAATTTAATAAATAAATAAACTCAACTTTCAGTTACGTCCAAAATGAAAATGTTAAAACAAGCAGAACACAACTAAAAGAATAGATCATTTATCTGTTTAAAAACCACTTAACGATTTAATAACAAAATAAGCAACTTCATACAAACAATAAAGTCATCGTGGAGCTAAAATGATGAACGTTTATAAAATATTTAACAAAATAATAATTTTGATTTTCGGAAAATCAAACTTTAAGTGTCATAGCTACTAAGAGTTTTAAATTATTTCCTGATTTATTTAGACGTTACAGAGTTAATTTCCAAGCTCTCAATTATTGATGTTTTTACGAATATAGAAACAAAATAATCTTTTGTACTGTACTAAACGCTCCTGTATGTTGTCATACAATTAAAAGTTTCCATTTTGAAGCAAAACATTTCATTTTCAACTTTTTAGTCGTATACATAATAATTCATAAAACGCTTATTTGGAAAGCCCAAAAATAATATACAGATGTCCTTTTTCGGAGTCTACACGTATAAATTTAAGTGTGAGTTAATTTTGTACTCTTAGATGTAGCTTATCTTCCAGCACTTTTTCCACAGCAAATAATACATGGAACCAATCGCAGTCCAAAAACTGGTATGAAAATATAGACGTGATTCGAGCACTAGACTTATCTACGTATCGTTACTAAACATCTAATTGACTTCTGCAAGTTATTTAATATAATATTCATTATTTTTGTGATTTGGAGATGGGATTTCATAGTAATAAAAAATAATTAATCTTAATAAACAACAAAACGTTAGTTAACGTACTGTTTAAAACCAATTATTAAAGTTGAAGCTCAAAATGATTCTTAGAGTAAAAATTTTTGAATATCTTCTTAACAATTGGACCACATTATGCAATAACAGACCAACCGCCATTAGGAAACTTTTCAGGAGAGCCTATTGAAGTTTCATGCGTACTATACTACCATACGGTACCTAACTTATTAAACATTTTCAGATATTTTGTATGTCATTAATTGTAATACTGGTCAATTGCTCTACATATGTATGAGTATATGTAATATATTTATTTTTAACTAAGTTATGTCACTAAGTCTTTTATTGAAATATTGCAATGAACGAGTTTTTAGTTTTGCAAAAAGAGACCAAGCAACAATTTTGGCATTTAGTCTTTTGATGCATAACTGAACTTACTCTTACAAAATAAACTTCGAAGACCAGCTCAAAGTGTTTTAGAGCAAGTTATTTGCTTCGCTTAAGACAAGAAACATTGTAAATTTGTAACTTACATGGAATTAATCAAAATCTCAAAATTTCTAACTTTAATTTTGTGTGGTAGTCAAAAGTTTATAATATACATAAGAAAGGGTAACGATAAAAAAATATACAATCCATTTTTGTTTCAGTATATTATAATACTCAAATGTAGCATGATACAAAAATTGTTCACAATGTTTATAAAAAAGTACAGTTAAAAGAAAACTTTAAGTAATAGCTTTGGTTTATTTTGCTATTTCAACATTCAAACTTCTTCTTGGGCCAACATCGAAATCCACACATCCTCCAAAGCCGTCGATGTCGTCTGAAGCATTTCTGTCCGCATTTAAGTTCATGTAAAACTGTTTAGCGTCTCCTGGGATGAGATGAAGTAGGGAAGTTAGGTCAGCCAGTTTGGCAACGGTGATAGGTTTCCCATTGGGCCATAGTGGGTCAAGTCTTTGACCGAATACGTTTCGCTCATCTTCATTGCTCGCATATGTTGCTGACCTTCTCTGTAGATTGCGCTCTCTTTTTAGAATGTCCAAGGACTTGGGGACATCATTGAAAGCCGTTGATAAGCCTACAGAAAACTCACAGTCCCTATTAAGAACTATTTCTCTGGTTTTGAGCCAGTTCACTTTGCTGCCGTCTATAAATTTTTTGCGGTTAGTTATAGCTTTCTATAGCTTATGGCTGCTGAAAAAGTCTTCTTTTGTCATTCGAGTAACCACAAACTTGTTTTTTTTTCTTGCATTTACAATTACATTGATATAATCATCAGGTGTGTACAGTCGATTGTGCTTCTTTAGGGCACATTCAATGTCCCCAAATTCACTATCATTGGGCAGAAAAGTGTGCCCAGGTACCAAATACCTCATTCTTATAGTTTCCAAGTGGGGATTGGCTTTGAAAATTGACTTGAGGAGTAGAACTATTTTAATGTTTCTATTTTGCCCCCCACATGAGTCCGACCATACAATTAACTCCTTGACATTTTCGTTTAAATGCATTTTAAAGTGTTTGATGATGCAGGAACCAACTTCTTGTGCCCCTCTTCCTGCTTCACCTTCTAACCAAGTGTAGCAATATCCTTTGTTCTGCTTTCCTGAATGAATCCCTAGGTTATACAACCAGAGTTGCCTTTTATAAAAGACAATATTTGTGGGAATGCGTGGTAGAGGCAGTGTCTTCTGCATATCAAAGGTTAAAACCTCTAATTCACTGTCCTCACTGGCTCTTTTTAAATCTTCTTTCATCAGGGCTTGAGCATCATTGGCTACTTTAAGGTGCTCTTCATGTTTTAGCAGTATCTGCTCTTTAGATCCGTCTGCTGTTGCTGACTGTGCCTGAGCACTAAATGTGTCACACTTATTACATGTATCCTTTTTCAATGCTTTTCGTGTCAAGTTAAACTTACTGTAAAAAATCTGTTTGTATTTTGAGAGTGACACTGGATTGTCAGGATATTCTTCCTTGTACATGCTATACATAAGAGGAAGGGTTGTTTCAGAAGTCAAATACTGTTTTTCATCATTACGCTCGCGGCAGTAATGCGATTTGTATTTGGGATATTTGTTAATATGTTTCACTACTTCTTCTTCCTTAACTTGTGGTAATTTGTTGGAACCTCCACGTTGGCCCCGATTGTCTGTTATAGGTTCCAAGTTTTTCTGGGCTTGAAGATATGTATTTACTCTGCAGCTTGATATTCTTAATGTCTGGAGAAACATGGCTTTGCAAACAGGTTGTCCTGCTAAGGAATAAACTCTTGTATTTGATCGAACGGTTGGACCTATCACCCTTTTTCTTGAAACTGGTTTCACGGATACCTTACTGCAAACAAAGAGACACTTAGCACTTAACGTGTCAAGTGACCAAAATCTGGTAAATTCTTTTTGTCGATCTTCAGTACTTATTTTTTTATTACACTTACATGAACACTGGTAGTCCCTAAACTCCTTGGACTCAACCAATGTGCCTTTTGCATTGATGTAGTCTTGATTAGTTCTACACCTTTTTTGTCGATCCGCTCTTGACTGATCAGGAATCTTTCGCTTGCGTCCTTTTTTGGGGCGTCCTTGCAATAAAACTATATCATCTGGTTCTGCATGTCCATCAGCTGGATCTTGGACTTCTACTTCTTCTTCTCCACCAACTAACTGATCCTGGTTCTCTATCACTTCTTCTCTGTCAACAAGCTCCTGTGCTCCTCTACTACTTCTCTGTCAACAAACTCCTGATCCTCTACTTCTTCTCCGCCAACCAACTCTTGGCCCTCTAATTGCTCTTCACTGCCAACCAACTCCTGGTTGTTTTTTGTCAGCTCATAATTTTCGTTTAACTGTTCTAAATCTTGGGTCAAATTCACTTTATCTTCAACTGATGCTGGCTCACCGACCACATCACTTACCTCAATAGTTTGTATGAATAAATCAAATTGATTAGAACATTGCTGGTTGTTAAAGAACTCAACATGTTGATAGTCAACATTTTCTTGTAAATTTTGGGACTGTTAATAGATAAAACTTTAACAGTTTCTTGCAAGACTTCTGAAATAAAAGTTTCATTTATGCTTTTATCAGCTCCATTTTCACAGCTGCTAATTAAAAAAGGATTAGCGTTTTCCAGATTTGCATAGGATGTCTCGGTCAGAGTCCCATTGTCATTTGCATTAGATGGCTCACTAGGAGTATCATTGTTATTTTCTAAGTAGTTATATAAGCCAGATTCATTACCTGTTTCAGCGATGCCGGACATTAAACTAGTGTCGACCGTGTATGAATCATTGTCTTGTAGGTCGATATACTGCAACATAGCAGAGTCAATGGCATTAGGCCTGTAGAAGTTTCTTCTTTCTCTGTTGTAGGCCTATTGCGTGCAGTCCCTTCTTGCAGGTTGATATTTTGTTGAATGGCAGTATTATTGTTATTAGATCTAGTAGAAATTCTTAAATTTTCTCTATTGCTTGTAGTTCCGATAGCCTGAAAAGAAAGTACAAAATCAATGTCTAGATAAGAATAATATTGATACAAAAGGTCATTAATCTGTGACTAAAGCGCCAGGCACTAACCAGGATGTTGGCAATTTATGTACATCCCAGTAATATCCGGCCTATGCAGCCGTTGGCATTTCTTGCAAGTAAACAAAGTCCGGTTACTGGACATTGGCACTGAAAGGGTTAATAACTAAATAGTCCTTTTGACTACAACTGATGATACCTTCAAGTATAAAGTATACTAAGTTTGTGTCTGAAATTGAAAAACTACTATCATCAAAAACCAAAACAATTACTGCTAGATATTTATAAAATATACAAACATTACACTTTAGTAAAGAGTGATTTCTGCTAACCGTTGTAAAATTAATGCAACAAGTTACACATTGTTACTTTTTAGGTTAGGGTTGTCCTAACCTTAATAGCCTAGGCTAAAGATGTGTATGGTTCTTACCTGTGTATTTTGTTCTTCAATAGATCTGTTACTGCACATTTTCATTATTTCTTCTATTCGTCTTTTTGACATCGTTAAAAGGGTTTATTACAACCAACAGAAAACAAATTCAACACTATTAGTAAAAAGTTTTAAGCAACCATCAGCATTTTGGTTTAAAGAAACACAAATAAAAGGTCCAGCTGCAGTTATGCAATAATAGACCAACCATCATAATATGGCTTGTAGTCTATTGCAAAGGGCAGCTGCAGTTATGCAATAATAGACCAACCATCATGACACGGTTTGTGGTCTATTGTTGCAAAACTATAGACGACTTGGCCTTTTAATGCATAACTACTCAATCTTACCATAAGAAAATTTGTCGGTTGGTCTTTTTCTAGATATCTTTTAACCTAAAAAGCATATGACTATGAGTGTTTATTTCTGACGTAGCTTTCAAAATTTGCCACCAGGTTGCACCAAAAGCTGGATTTGGCTATTTTGGCGCTTGGTCTCTTATTGCATAACGTGGTCCAATTAACCTCAGATATTGTTAGTTTATTAAAAAAACTCTAGAAAAAGAGAAATAAATACAGAAATATCTATCTTTTTCTAAATAGTACGGGAAGAATTTATGTAGAGACCGCATTCTGGTGCGGAGTTTT
>NW_025790038.1:0-5797 GCF_021130785.1 Homalodisca vitripennis
TTCTTGCAAACAAAATGTGTTACACTAATTTTTTAGCTTTTTTTTAAAATGTTCAATTAAATAAAAAAAAAAAAAATTTCATTTTAAGCTGGTTCTATTAGCACAAATTTGCCAGTTTTTATTACAGTACAATTATGGAAATATTTAGGTTATTGATTTCTTATTACAAAAAAAAAAAATGTATCTTTTTAGAAAAGTCTTACAACAAACTTTTTACCTGCATTTGGTGTCAAAGCAATTGTTGAACTGTGTTCATTTTTCGGTTTGACAATGAGTCAATCTTTAAAAAATGTTTACAGAGTTCCCAACATTTCTTCGTTATCAAAGCAATTCCTCTTTAATCCTGTTTCTTGGTCTTCCAAAATTATGAGGTTTCTTCTAAAAACATTGGATTTTTAAATGACCCCATAGGAAATAATCGATTGGTGACAAATCCGGAGATCTTGGAGGCCATTCTTTTTTTTCTCCTCTTCGGCCAATCCTTTTAGAGGAAACCTTAAATCCAAATACTCCTTACCTGTCCCCTAAGGGGGTGGAGCCCACCTGCTGAAACCAGCTTTATAAAAGTATTCTCCTGATGAAATTTTGAATAGCTGGGATTATTTCATTTTTGGAGCATATTGTAGTAAGTTCGGCTTTTAAATTTCCATTGATGAAAAAGGGTCCAACAATTTTGTTACCAAAAATTTCCCACACCATACGTTCATTTTTGTGGTTGCTGTGAAGGGATCAGTAACCCAATTGGGTTTTCACTAGCCAGAAACGGCAATTGTGCCTGTTAACATTGCCTTTTAGGAAAAAAGTTCCCTCATCAGAAAATAGTAGTTGGTCAGAAAATCTCTTTGTCATCACTTTTGGCATCACAAGTTCACAAAACTCAACTCTTCTGTCTAATCATCCTCACTTAACTGTTGGACTAAATGAACTTTAAAGGGTTTGTATTTTTAATTTTCAAAATCTTACTCACAGACATGGGGGCATATCAGTTGCTGTGCAGCTTTTCTGAGCGATGTTGTGGGTCTTCAATAAATGTTTGCAAAACATCTAGGCATTTCTTCATCTGTTGCAGTTTGTATCCACCCGACTTTGGCCGATTACGTACACTCCCTGTCATTTCAAAACGTCAATAGTTTTTGATTTTGTTGAAACACTTATGGGATTCCTTTCGGGGAAAGTGTCTTTAAACAAATTACAAACTTCCCGATAAGATCTTTGACGATCGCCATATCCTCGCATCATCAACAGAGTAATTGTTCTCTTTCAGACAATTCCTTAAAATGCCAAATAAAAACTGAACTACTGTAATTAGTAACTTGTTGCAGCAATGCTTCAGAGACACTAAATAACCGACAGGAATGTATGACCTTTGCCCTTTGTAATTCCCAAGCTTGCCTGCTAGTGAAAGCCCATGCTCAACAAACAAAACCTTTGACCAGATGTTTTAATAACACAATAATTTGTTTCTCATGGGCTAGTGCCCTTTGTCTCTTTAAAACCTTCCCTGCTGACTAAAAAACACCAAGTACGATTCATAAGTAATCAGAGAAAGTGACTCATAAGTTTTATTCTTTGTAATAAAAAAACTGGAAAATTTGTACTAATGAAACCACTTAAAAATAAATTGTTTATTTTATTTTAATTGAACATTTAAAAAATGTTTTAAAAAATTAGAGAAACACATTTTGTGGAAAGAACCATGTTAAAATTACATTTTAAACATCAGTAAATTTTCAATACTAAAAATGCTCTATTTTCTGATAAATAATTCCTTTGAATGGGTTTGTGGCATTAAATTCAGTAAGCTTTTACCTTTAAAATTATGTATCACAAGGTATGGGCTTATTAAGATATTCACGATACCCTCGGGAGGACGCCCCGGTTTGGGGTGACATAACAAAACATTGTTCCAAAAAGTGATGCCCAATCTCTATCCGATTGAAGAGGTTTTAAATTTATATTTTAAATTTTTTAAAGGATATATTTGGGTGTTTTCCCCCGACATAATTACCCCCGTATTTAACGTGGGCAATGCCGTTGAAATTTAAATTTTGGAAGATTTGCTAGGCTTAAGTGCCTTACTCACATTGCAAAATAAGTTTTTTTTTCCTCAAATCATCTTTTTATAATTACTGCAATTAAAGTGATAACGGGTCTTAAAAAAAAGGGAATTTTACAGATTCAGTTTTTTTTCATATTAAGTTAATTTTATACAAATTATAACCAAGAACTAAATAGGCCTACCAATTATTTAAATGTAATATTAAAGACCTCAAATATTTACAGGTTTAAACTAAAATGATTTCCCTAACAAACCCAAAGTGAACTTGGAAAAATTGAACAAAAAATTTTCAAGAGATCTTTAATTCATAAGACAAAAAATTGATTATTTTTTAAAATCTAAATTTCTATTTAAACGTAAAAAAATCACTGGGGTATTGTTTGGCAGAACTGATTGCATAAAATTTTGTATTACTTCAAAATATTTGTTTAAAATAATTTTTGTTTTTGTATAAAACCCTTTCCCAGCAAATTTTAAGTGAAAATTCCCAAAGCCCATTTTTTAAAGTGAAAAAATTCTGTGAAAGATTCAATGTTTAAGAGTAGTCATATCTAAAATTAAAATAAACCCACATGTAAGTTTCACTCACCGATTTGCAGTAAAGTGAAAATAAATTTTTTGTTGGACCAATAAAGTTTATTTTTTTTATTGAAGCATGTTTCATTTAAGTATTTTGGGTTAAAATCATAAACATTTATTTATTGGCATTGCAAACTTGTATGTAATTTCATATGTTTTAACTTATTTCTGTCCGTTGACTTAAACACTTATGTCTTAAGTTTTTAAATAGAATTAGGCTTTCAGTTAAAAAATATTGTAGCACTTGCTTGAAGTTTAAATATTTTGATGATAAAGATAAAACGTCAGCTTGAGAAATATTTTAATTTCCTGAGGCCTGGATTTCATTGATTAATGGTTAAAAGTCCTTTTGGATATTTCAAATCCTTTTACTTTGCATTTACGAGTTAGGTTAATCACACATAGCAAGCTTGAAATGTGCAGCACACATGGTTTTGTTTTAAAATAATTTTCAATGAACAGATTCAAGTATGTCACAGTTCCTTGTTTACCCGTAATTTTTTGCAAACCATTAATAATGGTCTCATGTACAGTGAAATAGAGATGAAATTTTTTATTTGTATAATAGAATGTCTATGTAATAGATAATAAAATATCATACTTTATCATACAATCAAATAAAAAATCCTGTAATAGTGGAATTTTAAAAATAAAAACATAATTTGAAGATTTCTATTTATAGGCTAATAGAAATATTTCAAGATTTAGATGTTTAATATTTTACGGTACTGAGAGACACCGTTCACTGAAAAATGTATGGAAATATTTGTATAAGTTAAAAGTTACTAAATTATTAGGTGGATAATGATAGTTTGTGCCACAAAAGGTTTTTAATTGGGACAAAAGGTTTTTAATTGGGTCAAAAAGTTTTAAATATTTATGTCAATCTCGTAAGCACTGTTACTAGTTTAATAGGTCGATGTTATATTAAAAATAATATAAAATTCATGCCGTAAAGTTGAAGGTAACAAATAAGCTCTGTTTAACTTTGTATTTCGTAAACAGATTCATATTTTGCCGGCAGAATGTTTGATTTATTTCTTGTAATACCTCCCCATTAGATAGAATTTTAGTTACAGTGAGACGGCCATTTCTTGGTGAGACAAGTTTCTAAAAAACTATATTTGGATTGCGCCAAAATACAGTTTGTGAACCATGATTTGATCTTTGGGTACATAAAGCAACATTCGATCTTTGGGTAAGGTACATAACCATTTTCATGAAAGTATCAGTGGAACGTCTCCAAGGCAGAAAATGATTGCGAAAGTATCCCTAATTGAAATACTATGAAGGCATATACATCCAATGTATAACTATACAGTTTAATTTTTCTAGCCTATAAATAAATTAAACATTCTACCGTTACAGGATTTTTGGGACATCTTACAATAAATTTAGCAGTGGTCCAAATTTGATTTATAGTGTGGTGGAGCCTGTAACCTTTTCAAATTAGGCTCTAGCTCAATATTGGCTGTTGAAAGATGGTTATTGCTTTACATCTTCTTGCTTTATTATGTTAGTCTTACAGATACTTTTGTTATTTTAGAATTAGAATAAAAATATGTTTTATATTAATTTAAGTGTTTAACCACTCTGTCTTAACGATTTTGATTAAACATTATTTAATGGAATGATGTATGGTAGTAATGATTCAGTAGGATTCTTGTCTTTTTCTACTTTTATCTAAATATAAAGCATTTTTAATTTCTTTGGTGGAAAATAGGTTTTTGTAATTTAGATAGACCTTCATGCGAATTGTGTAAGTTCAGTACCAATACATTTGAGCTGTTAGTACAAGAGTAAGTTCTTTCTTTAAAAGCCTGTATTTGATTGGAGTTATGATTAAAGCATTTGTATTTCAGTTGAAGATTTTTATTTTCACCATATAAAAGTACTCCATTAACTGAATGAATGCATAATAAGAGAGTGTGATATTACGTATATGTAATTGAAAGAATTTTGTTGGAAGGAGTAGTCAATTTTGTGGAGAATTAATCTTAAGATGATGGTTTTAGAGGTTTAGATATAGGGCCTAGTTGTTACTCAATTTAAATGAATTCTTCGTTTGGAGTTGGATTTTGACGATGGAAGGATTGTGAAAGAAACAGAATTTTTCTAGACTTTGGCATTATTCTGTGATACAAAAAATCAGTAAACTACATTAAATGAATTTGTCAAAGTAGATTTGTCATTAGTTGTTCCATATTATAAACCAGGAGACAGTAATAATTACCAGTAGGATGTATTACTGTTTTTATTACTTAAGTAATTAGCACAGTCTGATTCACTTTTGGTCAACCAAATACATTTATTCCAATAAAAATAGTTACTGAGTGAAACGTATAAATTAATTGTTAACAGTATGAAAAATTCAGAGAATAATCTTAAAATTTAATTTTTTATCAGTATTCTGATTTGTTTCAAATGTCAACCGCTTTGATAGTTCATATTTGCCGTCATTTGGATCTGTCATTTTTAACTAACGTTTTTCTGATTTTAATTTACGTTTTTGGTTAAACGACCTTATCAACTTCAATATATTCTCTATTACACTTTATAATTTTGTCAAGTTGGCACACACACACAAAGGGTGTTAAGTCCTTATACGCCTGGATATATTCCAAACGGATGGAGATATCAAACAACCTTCACCATACTTATTAAATTACTTTTTTTTTAGGGTAAAAATATTTTACCCCACTTTTCAAAGTAGGGTAGAAAGGGGTATCTTTAAATTTTCAAATTACAACCCTTATCTTGTGACATGTCGTTTTAAAGGTCTATTCTATGGAAACACACTGACATGAACAAAACATCTCTACGACGATCCTAGCAAAAGTAATGGGCAAATAATCCTTTACATTGTAATGCCACCTAGAAAAAGACATAACGCTATGCATACAAGAAACATTGGATACTACGTAAAGGGATAAGCTGGGCCCCACAAAGTCTTGCTAAAAGATATCAAGCACAAATTGTGTTGATATGCGCAAGACATCGGCACTGTCCCTACAGATTATTATTTCCTTGCGTTACTTACCCAAAACTGGTGCTACAAATGGCATAGAGGTGTTTTCGTAGTGTTTCTATTTGTGTGTTTGTATAATTAACTTGATGTTTTGTCATACCTTACATAATAGAACTTTTGCAACATATGAT